>NC_133662.1:53465652-53765652 GCF_037893015.1 Macrotis lagotis
ACAAAGTAAACCACAGAATTCTTTTTCTTATGGAAGGAGAGAGAGCTAGTATGAGTACTCAACATAACCTTCTACAATCCATCCATTAAAATGAAAAAAAAGTATCTCTAGCTACAAGCCAGAATTTGTATAAATGTTTGTAACAGAGGTGTGTGTTTGTTTTCATTCTCAAAGATCAAAACATCAAGGAGTTATTGCTATGAAATACAAAAGAGCTGGATTTGAATGAGGGGCTACCATACAAAGTACAGTACTTTCTCTTTGGGTGTTATCTGAGTCCAGGGACCAAACAGGAATCACAACAACTGATGATGACCCTAGATGCAGTAGCAGACCTTGGTTTTCTTAATGTCAGGTCTTTCCCAGGTGATATTTTGACTGGAGGAAAACTTATTAAGTCATGAAAATTAGGTAAGTAAGTGAGGAGGAAAAGAGGTCAGAAATGTTCTTCAAAAAGAAAAAAAAATAACTGGGAGTATAAGATGATATAAGATCACTGTGATTTCTCAGTGATCAAGAAGAAACTTTTGCATAGTCCCAAAAAATCAATCTGGGAAAAGAAGGCCCTCAGGATTCCTTGGGAATGTGTTATTTGCATTCATTCTGAACCAATTTGGATGCAAACAATGACCAAGTGGGCTCAATTTAAAACCCATTGTATGTCAATCAAGAAGAGCCAGAGTGGTTTTAGACCTGAAAAATCCAAGTAATCTTAGCAAGTCTTTGGTCAGAGCACCCACTGGTACAGGAAGAAAGAAGGAAAGAAAGGAGAGAAAAAGAGAATGAAAGACAGAAAAAGAAAGGAACAAAGGATGGAAAGACAGAAAGACAGAAGAAGAGAAGAAAGGAAGGAAGGAAAGAAGGAAGGTAGGTAAGAAGGAAAGAAGAATTAAGAAAGGAAGGAAAATTCTATATAGTTCAACTAGTAAATGAGGAACAAATGAATGAATGAAAGGTCATATCTATTAATAATATTTTAGGCCAAACTGCCTTTACGGGGAATATTGCTATTATCTGATTTTTATCCATTATTACTTTTCTCCTGGACTACTATAATAACTTGGCAATATTAAATGACACTCTCCCCTCTCCATTTTCTTTTTTTATACAACTGCCAAAATAATCCTCCTAAGGTACATTTGTAATCACATCTTTTTCTTCTGTTTCACTTCCGCTACAATACATTCATTATAACTTGGTACATAAGACCTCCAAGTGCTCTATAGTTTTTCTATTATCTACTTTACTACTTTCATTTCAGTAAATATTTTTCAATTACATGTAAGACTATTAAGCATATTATAAAAATTGAGTTCAAAATTCTTTCCTTCCCATTTCAGAAGAAGGGAAAGCACTACGATGACAATTATACATTTGAAGTAATATGAATCATATGTTTGCTATTAGTCATGTTACAAGAGAAAATGAAAACACCCACAAAAACACAAGAAAATTTTGAAAAGTTAAAAATATGTTTAAATCTGTACACAGAGTTCATAATTTATATCCCTGCAAAATTAGTAGCACTGTTTTCATGAGTCCTTGAGAACTTTCTTGAATAAATGTCTTGATCAGAATAGCTGTCTTTCACATTTAATCATTATAGTGTTGCTTTCATTGTTTTTAAAATTTATTTTTATTAAAGATATCATTTTGAGTTTTACAATTCCCCCCCAAACTTGCTTCCCTCCCCCCACTCCCCCACAGAAAGCAATCTGTCAGTCTTTACTTTGTTTCCATGTTATACCTTGATCCAAACTGGATGTGATGAGAGAGAAATCATATCCTTAAAAAAGAGAAGAGAAGTCTAAGAGGTAACAAGATCAGACAAAAAGATATCCATTTTTTTTCTAAATTAAAGACAATAGTTCTTGAACTTTGTTCAAACTCCACAACTACTTATCTGGATAGAGATGGCACTCTCCTTTGCAGACAGCCCAAAATTGTTCCCCATTGTTGCACTGATGGAATGAACAAGTCCTTCAAGTTTGAACATCACTCCCATGTTGCTTTTAGTGTGTACAGTGTTTACCAGGTTTTGCTCATCTCACTCAGCATCAGTTCATGCAAATCCCTCCAGGATTCCCTGAAATCCCATCCCTCCTGGTTTCTAATAGAACAATAGTGTTCCATGACATACATATACCACAGTTTGCTAAGCCATTCCCCAATTGCTGGACATTTACCTGCTTTCCAATTCTTTGCCACCACAAAAGGGCTGCTATAAATATTTTTGTACAAGTAATGTTTTTATGCTTTTTCCTCATCTCTTCAGGGTAGACCCAGTAGTGGTATTGCTAGGTCAAAGGGTATGCACATTGTTGTTACCCTTTGGTCATAGTTCCAAATGACTCTCCAGAAGGCTTGGATGAGTTTACAGCTCCACCAACAATGTAGTAGTGTCCCAGATTTCCCACAACCCTTCCAACAATGATCATTATCCTTCCTGGTCATATTGGCCAATCTGAGAGGAGTGAAGTGGTACCTCAGAGTAGCTTTAATTGGCATTTCTCTAATGATTAATGATTTAGAGCATTTTTTTCATATGGCTATGGATTGCTTTGATCTCCTCAGTTGTAAAATTGCCTTTGCATATCCTTTGAACAATTGTCAATTGACTCAATTCTCTGCATATTTCAGAAATGAGTCCTATGTCAGAATCATTAGTTGAAAAGATTGTTTCCCAATTAATGCATTTCTTTTGATCTTTGTCACATTGGTTGTATTTGTGCAAAAAATTTTTAATTTAATGTAATTGAAATCAACTAATTGGTATTTGGTGATGTTCTCCAACTCTTCCTTAGTCATAAACTACTTCACTTTCCATAGATCTGACAGGAAAACTAGTCCTTGATCTTCTAATTTGATTATAGTATTGTTTTTTATGTCAAAATGCTGTAACCATTTGGATCTTATCTTGGTAAAGGGTGTGAGCTTTTGGTGTAATCTAAGTTTATTCAATACTAATGTCCAATTAACCCAGCAGTTTTTATCAAAGAGGGAGTTTTTAACCCAATGGCTGGACTCTTTGGGTTTATGAAACAGCAGATTATTATAATCATCTCCAGCTTTTACACATAGTATATTCCACTGGTCCACCACTCTATTTCTTAGCCAATACTAAACAGTTTTGATGACTGATGCTTTATAATATAGTTTTAGATCAGGTAGGGCTAAGCCACCTTCCTTTGCACTATTTTTCCATTAAGCTCCTGGCAATTCTTGACTTTTATTTCTCCATATGAATTTACTTACAATTTTTTCTAACTCATTAATTTTTTGGAATTTTGATTGGTAGGGAACTAAACAGATTGTTTAGTTTTGGGACAATTGTCATTTTTTTTTTATTAGCTCTACCTCTCCATGAGCAGTTGATATTTGCCCAATTATTTAAATCTGATTCAATTTGTGTGAGAAATGTTTTAGAATTGTTTTCCAAATGATTCTGAGTGTCTTGGCAAATAGACACCCAAGTATTTTTTTATTGTTTGAGGTTACTTTGAATGGGATTTATCTTTCTAGCTCTTCTTGCTGTATCTTGCTAGATATATGTAGAAAAGATGAGGATTTATGAGGGCTTATTTTATAACCTGCAACATTGATGAAATTGCTAATTGTTTCTAGTAGTTTTTTGGATTATTTCTTGGTATTCTCTAGGTAGACCATCATGTCATCTGCAAAAAGTGATAGTTTTGTCTCTCTCTTCCTTCCCAATTGTAACTCCTTCAATTTCTTTTTCTTCTCTAATTGCTGATGCTAACATTTCTAATACAATATTGAATAGTAGTGGTGATAATGCACACCCTTGTTTCACCCCTGATATTACTGGGAATGCCTCTAGCCTCTTCCCATTGAATATAATGCTTATTGAAGTTTTCAGATAGATACTGCTAATTATTTTAAGGAACAGTCCATTTATTCCTACACTCTCTAGTGTTTTTAATAGGAATGGATGCTGTATTTTGTCAAAAGCTTTTTCAGCAACTATTGATATGATGATCATATGATTTCTGATAGGTTTGTTGTTGATATAATTGAGTATAATAACAGTTTTACTAATATTGAACCAATCCTGCATTGCTGGAATAAATCTTACTTGATCATAGTGTATTATCCTGGTGATAACATTTTGCAATCATTTTGCTAATATTTTATTTATGATTTTTGCATCTATATTCTTTCTCTGTTTTAACTCTTCCTGGTTTAGGTAACAGCAACATATTGGTTTCATAGAAAGAGATAGTCAAAGTTCCATCTTTCCCTATTTTTTCCAAAGAGTTTATATAGAATTGGAACCAATTGTTCCTTAAATGATTGGTAGAATTCACTTGTGAATCCATCAGGACCTGGAGATTTTTTTTTAGGGAGTTCAATGATGGTTTGTTGAATTTCTTTTTCTGAGATAGGTTCCTTTAGGTATTTAAACTCTTCTTCATTTAACCTGGGCAACTCATATTTTTGTAAATATCCATCCATTTCACTTAGATTATCATATTTATTGGCATAGAGTTGGGCAAAATAATTTCAGATTATTACTTTAATTTCCTCCTCATTGGTGGTGAGTTTACGTTTTTCATTTATGATACTAGCAATTTGGTTTCCTTCTTTCTTTTTTAATCAAATTGACGGGAGGTTTAACAATTTTATTGGTTTTTCCATAGTACCAATTTTTGGTTTTATTTATTAATTCAATAGTTTTTTGCTTTTGATTTTATTAATTTCTGCTTTAATTTTTAGAATTTCTAATTTGGTACTTAACTGGGGATTTTTTATTTGTTATGTCTCTAATTTTTTTAGTTGCATGTTTAGTTCAACTTATTTCCTCTTTCTCCAATTTATTCATATAAGCATTTAGAGGTATAATAAATTTGCTGAGAGTCACTTTGAATGAATCCCATAGGTTTTGGTATGTTGTTTCATTATTATCATTATCTAGGGAAAAAAGTGTTAATTCTGTGTATAATTTTTTTGGTCCAGTCATTTATTTAAAATGTGGTTATTCAGTTTCCAATTTGTTCTATATCTATTTCTCCTTGGCCCAGTATTGCATATGACTTTTATTGCATTGTGATCTAACAAAGATATATTCACTATTTCTGCCTTTCTGTACTTGATCTTTAGGTTTTTATGTCCTAGTATATGGTCAATTTTTGTATAAGTTCCATGTACTGCAGAGAAAAAGGTATATTCCTTTCTATCCTCATTCAGTTTCCTCCATAAGTCTACCATATCTAATTTTTCTAAGGATCTACTTACCTCCTTAATTTCTTTCTTGTTTATTTTATGATTCGATTTATCTAGATCTGATAGTGGGAGGTTGAGGTCTCCCACTAGTAGAGTTTTGCTGTTTATGTCTTCCTGTAGTTCTTTCAACTTCTTCTCTATGAATTTGGGTGCTGTCCCACTGGGTGCATATATATTCAGTATTGAAATGACTTTATTGTCTATGGTACCTTTTACGAGGATAAAGTGTCCTTCTTTATCTCTTTTAAAGCTATCTATTTTTGATGCTGCTTTGTCTGAGATATGTATTGCTACCTCTGCTTTTTTTACTTCAGCTGAAGCAAAATATATTTTGCTCCAACCTTTTACCTTTACTCTAATGTATCTCTCTGCTTCAAATGGGTTTTAGTAAGCAGCATATTGTAGGATTCTGGTTTTTAATCCACTCTGCTATTTGCTTATGTTTTAAGGGAGAATTCATCCCATTAAAATTCAAGGTTATGATTACAAATTCTTTATTGCCCTCTGTGCTATCTTCCTTCTGTTTGTATTTTCCCCTTTCCCACCCTTTATCCATATTCCTCAGTATTTTGTTTCTGAATACCTCCCCCTTCAGTGTGTTTGCCCTCCTATATCATGCCCTCTCTGTTACTTCCCTTTTCCCCTTTTCCCTTTTCCCTTCCCTTCCTTTTGTTCTTTCCCCTTTAGCCCCCCCACTTCCCTTCCCTTTCTCCATCCCCACTCCCCTTTTCCCCTTTTACTACTTAAAAGTTTAGATGTGTTGTAGGTTAACTGGGTATGTGTAGGTTGACTTTCAGCCAAGTCTGGTAAGAAGAAGATTCAGGTGATTCTCATCTGCTCCCCTTCTTCCCTTCTGTTACCATAGGTTTTTTTGTACCTTTTAGGGTAATGAGATTTACCCCATTCACTCCACTCCCTCCTCCAGTCTCTTTCCTGTCCCCCTTTTTAAGGAGGTAGTGTTTTTTAGATCATTCTATATAAGTCATAGAAAATTCTGAGTTTGTCTCCCTTCTAGTTCAGTATATTCTATCTAATAGAGTCAAAATTCCTGAGGGTTATTAGAGTCTTTCTCCCAAGTGGGATTAAAGCCATTTACATCCCATTAGATAGCAGTCTCATGGATAGGTCATGAATGTCCATCATTTCTGGCTAG
Source organism: Macrotis lagotis (assembly GCF_037893015.1). Taxonomy (NCBI): domain Eukaryota; kingdom Metazoa; phylum Chordata; class Mammalia; order Peramelemorphia; family Peramelidae; genus Macrotis; species Macrotis lagotis. The sequence continues at coordinate 53,472,050 of NC_133662.1, forward strand.
GTGCATTCTCTCTGTTAGAGTTACAATTCTCAAGATTTATGAGAACCCCCCCATGTTGGGATATAGCCAGTTTCAACTTACTGGATTGAATTTATTTTCATTTTTCCTCCTCCCCTGCTTTGTTACCATTGCATTTGTCTCTTCAACCTCCTGTTTGATGTCCAAATTTTCTTTTTTAGCTCTGGTCTTTTCATCAGAAATTTTTGGAATTCTTCCATTTTGTTAAATGGACTTCTTTTGCCCTGGAAGTCTCAGCTTTGCAGGAAAGTAGATTTTTGGCTGCATTCCAAGCTCCCTTGCTTTTCGAAATATATCTTTCCAGGCCCTTTGATCCCTTAATGTTGATGTAGCCAGGCCGTGCGTGATCCTTACTGTGGCTCCATGATATTTAACTTGTTTCTTTCTGTCTGCTTGCAGGATTTTCTCTTTTATCTGATAGTTCTGCAGTTTGGCCACAACATTCCTTGGTGTTTTTATTTTAGGATCTTTATCTGGTGGGGATCGATGTACTCTTTCAGTAACTACTTTGTCCTCCAATTCCATGATATCAGGGCAGTTTTCCATCACTAGATCCTGTAATATTAAGTGCAGGTTTTTTCCTCTTCAATGTTTTCAGGAAGTCCTATAATTTTCAGGTTGCCCCTCTTTGATCTATTCTCAAGGTCAGTGGTTTTGTTGATGAGGTATTCTACATTTGCTTCTATTTTTTCAATTTTTTAATTTTGTTTAACTGACTCTTGCTGTGTCATGCAGTCATTAGTTTCTGTAGACTCCATTCTTTTTATTGGGGGGAGGAGTTTTCTTCATTAACCTTTTGCAACTCCTTTTCCAATTGATCAATTCTACATTTGAAAGAGTTTTCCATTTGACCAGTTGAGGTTTTGAGAGAATTCATTTCTTTTTGCATTTCTCATTTGAAGATCTAAGAGAATTATTCTAATTTTGTATGTGTCCAATTGAGGGGGCTGCTAGGTGGAGCAGTGGATAAAGCACCAGCCCTTGAGTCAAGAGTACCTGGGTTCAAATCCAGTCTCAGACACTTAATAATGACCTTGCTGTGTGGCCTTGGGCAAGCCACTTAATCCCATTTGTCTAGGAAAAAACCTAAAAAAAATAATATAAAGTACTTGTCCCATTGAGGATCTGAGAGATTTATTCTCATTTTCTATTGGTCCAATTGATGCTGTGAGAGATTTTTCTCATCTTGTAATTCGCCTATTGATGATCTGAGAGATTTATTCTCCTTTCTTATTTGTCCAATTGTACTTTCTAAGGTTTTGTTTTCTTATTGCAAGGCATTGTCTTTCCCAAATTTTTAAACTCCTTCCTCATTTCTTCAAGGAAGTTTTTCTGTGCTGGAGACCAGATTGTATTCTCCTCATAGGTTCCAGGTCCCTCTGAGTTAGGTACTTTCTCTTCCAGTAAGTTTTCTGTGGAATCAACTTTCTACTGACCCTTCATCAGTCTGCTAAGACCTTGAGTTGTGGGGGCCCTGGTTCACCAGGGCCTGGGATCGCTAAAGGCTTTACTCACTGAGTGCAGTTTCTTTGGCTGGCCAGTAGGAGTTGTTGGTTGCTTTCTCTGGAGTGTTTGTGACCTTGGCTGAGCCCTTCTCCCTTTGCTTGAAGGGAGGAGTTGGAGCTATTGAATTCTTTTGCCTTCAATCAATGGTGGGCTTTACCCTTGCCTGAGGTCATTCCTCAGCTGGACTAGTTCTTCTGCTCATAAACCTGGGCCTGAGACAGAAGTAGTTTGCATTTCTTTGCTCTGAGAAGAGGTCTGAGCTGTAATGGGATTCAGAGTTCCTCAGACCAGAGGAACCCAGGGATGGTGTCCTCAGCTCTCCTGCACCAGAATCAGAAAAGAGAGCTTCTGGTCACCTACAGACAAGAACACTGGCCAGGAGATTAGTAGCTTTAGATACCACCTTGAAAGAATTGAAAACTTGCAGGTCCCTAGAAATATATGTGAAAATAACTACAAAAATGTCCAAAAGCTTTGGACAGTGCACCCTGAAAGCAGAGCCCTATCATAATAAGGCACTAAAATCAAGTAATAGACTGGCAAAATGGACAAATAATAGAAGAAAAAATCATGCCATAGACAGTTACTATGGAGATAAAATAGATCAAAATACACATTTGGAAGAAGATAACAAAATCAAAGCTCATATATTGAAAGACTCCAAGAAAGATATGAATTGGTCTTTGACCATAGAAGAAGTCACAAAGGATTTTGAAAGTAAAATAAAGGAGATAAAGGAAAAATTGGGAAGAGAAATTAGGTACTGTAGGAAAATCATGAAAAGGTGGCACAAACAATACTGAATAAAATAAACTTAAAGCAATAATTGTTTTTAAAAGTGTCTTAATTCTCTGTTGATAGAAGAAATGAAAATTAGAATAATTCTGAGGCACTACCTTACACATATTGAATTAGCTAATAGTATAGAAAGAGAAAATGACAAATGTTGAAGGGATCGTAGAGAAAATAAGACATTAATGTATTGCTAGAGGAGTTATGAAATGATTCAACCATTCTTTTGTGACATTTGGAACTATGTCCAAAGGGTTACAAAAATATTCCTACCCTTTGACCTATCAATGCCACTCTAGGTCTATATTACAGCACAGATAAAAAAACAGAATCTGCTTTGAATTACTTACCTTTTATTAGTAATTCTATGATCCAAGACAACTCTGAAGAACTTATGATAAAGAATATTATCCATCCCCAAAGACAAAGGTGATAGTGTCTGAATATATTTTGAAACATACTTTGTTTACTTTATTTTTCTTGAGTTTCTTTTGGGGTGTGTATAGGGGATGGCCAATGTTTACTTTCACAACATGATTATTATAGAAATGTTTTGCTTGACTACACATGATAACCCTTATCAAATAACTTATTTTCTATTTCTCAATGAGAGGGAATTGGGTGGGAAGAGGGGAGAGAATTTGAAATTCAAAATTTCAAAAGTGAATATTAAAACTTGTTTTTGCATGTAACAAGAAAAATAAAATAAAAATTACAGACTTCTCTAATTTTGCTATATTGAACTATATGCATGCTAAATAACAAAGCTAACACGGTTTGGGGGTTATCATATGTGAAAGGCAACTAGGTGGTACAGTTGATAGAATACTGGTACTGGAGTTAGGAAGAACTGAGATAAAAAACAAGCTTAGACAGTTTATACTTACTTAACTGTGTAACCCTGGACAAGTCACTAAACCCCATAACCTTGTAAAAATCCAAGAAAAAAAAGAATTCACCAGAGAAATTAAACAACCTGGATATTTCAAGTGTCCACTGAATGATAATGCATTGAAAATATTTGTTAAAATTGGAATTAGATAAACGATGATATCACTGAGACATGAAAAATTACATATGAAATAAATGAATGTTGGAGGCATGCATATTTAAAAACAATCAGTTTTCAGTATAATGAAAGGAAAATTGCAAAAAAACCTTTAAAAAGCATGCTATTTTCATCAAATTAAATAAATATGAGAAAAAAACAGTTACAACCCATGTGCCTGCTTAATCATTTTAAAAAAATCTTTTTGAAAATGGAATATATAAGGATACATCTGAAACCTTACAAAAAGAGTTAAACTTTTGATGACATATTTCAACATCAAACAGTGTCATAATCACAAAATTTAATGAGAGGATACTACTGATAATCTGTATCAAAACAAGAACTGGCAAAAAGTATTGATTATTACTATTATAAAAGGCTTCCTAGCATGTCCAAAATCAAGGATTAAACTTCCAGCCAAGATGGTAGAGAGAAGAAAGGCACAACTCTAAAGTCTCCTGATCTCTTCCCCATCTATGACATGAAACAAACCTCTTAAAAGAAATCAGACTCAAAAACACCCAGAAAGGAAAGCCAAGAGAAAGAACATCTACCTCTGGATTTGTCTCCAGCAGGAGCTGTGGCTGAATTCGGGTGGGTGAGTCTGGGCCCAGAGGGAGGATCAGCTCCAATCAACCAGACTAGCAGCTGAATTGGAACAGGGAATCTGAGGGCCCAAGAGGCGAACCTGCTGCATCAGAGGTGGGGCTGGACCTCGTGGGTGTGAGTCTGCAGGGGAGCAGAGGTGCTGGTGTTGGAGCTGTCCCCCTGGAGATCCTAGCCAGTGCTGGGGGGAGAATTCTGGAGCAGGGGAGCTGTGAACACCATCCATGGGCTCCTCTGGTCTGAGTCCCATTACAACTCAGACTTCTCCCCTAACAAACAAATGCAAACTACTTCTGCCTCAGGCCCAGGTGTGTGAGCAGAAGAACCAGCCCAGCTGAAGAATGACCTCAGGCCAGGGTAAAACCCACCATTGATTGAAGGCAAAAGAATTCAATACCTCCAACTCCTCCCTTCAATGAAAAGGAGAGGGCCTCAACCAAGGTCACAGACACTCCAGAGAAAGCAACCAACACCTCCTACTGGCCAGCCAGAGAAACCGCACTCAGTGAGTAAAGCCTTTAGCTACCCCAAGCCCCTGTGAACCAGCCCCTCCAAAACTCAGACCTCAGCAAAATGAAGAAGGGTCAGCAGAACGGTGGATCCATGGAAAAATTCTTGGAAGGGAAGACAGTAACTCAGAGAGACCCGGAACATATGAGGAGAATACAATCTGGTCTTCAGCACAGAAAGACTTCCTTGAAGAAATAAGGAAGGAGTTTAAAAATCAACTAGAAAATTTGGGGAAGACAATTAATACCTTGCAACAAGAAAACAAATCTCCCAGATCTTCAAATGGGCAAATGCAAAAAGAAATTAATTCACTCAAAACCTCAATTGGTCAAATGGAAAGCTCTTTCAAAAGTAGAATTGATCAATTAGAAAAGGAGTTGCAAAAAGTAAACGAAGAAACCTCCTCGAGGACCCCAAAAAGAATGGAGTCTACAGAAACTAATGACTCCATGAGACAGCAAGAGTCAGTTAAACGAAATAAAAAAATAGAAGGAATAGAAACAAATGTAAAATACCTCATCAACAAAACCACTGACCTCGAGAATAGATCGAGAAGGGGCAACCTGCAAATTATAGGATTTCCTGAAAACATTGAAGAGACAAAAAGCCTGGACTTAATATTATAGGATCTAGTGATGGAAAACTTCCCTGATATCATGGAATTGGAGGGCAAAGTAGTTATTGAAAGAGTACATCAATCCCCACCAGAAAAAGATCCTCAAATGAAAACACCAAGGAATTTTGTGGCCAAACTGCAGAACTATCAGATAAAAGAGAAAATCCTGCAAGCAGCCAGAAATAAACAATTAAAATATCAAGGAGCCACAGTAAGGATCATGCAGGACCTGGCTGCATCAACTTTAAGGGATCGACAGGCCTGGAATGACATATTTCGAAGAGCACAGGAGCTTGGAATGCAGCCAAGAGTCTACTTTCCTGCAAAGTTGAGCCTTCTCTTCCAGGAAAAAAGATGGACATTTAACAAAATGGAAGAATTCCCAAAATTTCTCATGAAAAGACCAGAGTTAAATAAAAAATTTAGGCATCAAGCAGGAGGTTCAAGAGATACATGAAAAGGTAAAAAAAAAAGGGAGGGGGTTGGTAAAAGAAAAAAAATAATTCAATCCAGTAAGTTGAAACTGGCTATGTCCCAGCATGGGTGTAAAAAAAAAAGAAGATTCTCATAAACCTTGATAAATGTAACTCTAACAGAGAGAATATACCTATCCAGAAATGATGGACATTCATGATCTATGCATGAGACTACTATCTAATGGGATGTAACTGGCTTTAACCCCACTTGGGAGAAAGACTCTAATAACTCTCAGGAATATTGACTCTATTCAATACAATATATAGAACTAAAAGGGACAAACAATTAGAATTTTCTATAACTTAGATAGAATGATCTAAAAAAACAAAAAAACTACTGCCCTAAAAAGGGGGAAAAGAAAGAGATGGGAGGAGGGAGGGGATTGAATGGGGCAAATCTCACTACACTAAGAGGTACAAAAAAACCTGTTGTAATAGTGGGGAAGACGGGAGCAGATGAGAAACACCTGAATCTTCTTCTCATCAGACTTGGCCTAAAGTCAAAGTACACATACTCAGTTAACTTATAAAACTCCTAACATTTCAAGTATTAAACGGGAAAAAGGGGAGGGGGGGATGGAGAAAGGGAAATAAGGGGAAATAACAAAAGGAAGGGAAGGGAAAAGGGAAAAAAGGGAAAGGGGAAAGAAAGGGGAGGTCATGATATAGGAAGGCAAACACACTGAAGGGGGTCGTTTTCAGAAACAAAAGACTGGGGAATATGGATAAAAGGGGGGAAGGGGTAAAATACAAACAGAGGGAAGATAGCATGGAGGGCAATAAAGAATTAGTAATCATAACCTTGAATGTGAATGGGATGAACTCTCCCTTAAAGAAAACCAAATTGCTAGTATTATAAATGAAAAACGTGAACTCACCACCAATGAGGAGGAAATTAAAGTAATAATTTGAAATTATTTTGCCCAACTCTATGCCAATAAATTTCATAATCTAAGTGAAATGGTTGAATATTTACAAAAATATAAGTTGCCCAGGTTAAATGAAGAAGAGAGTAAATACCTAAACAACCCTATCTCAGAAATTTAAATTCAACAAGCCATTACTGAACTCCCTAAAAAAAAATCTCCAGGGCCTGATGGATTCACAAGTGAATTCTACCAAACATTTCAGGAACAATTGGTTCCAATCCTATATAAACTCTTTGGAAAAATAGGGGAAGATGGAACTCTGCCTAACTCTTCCTATGAAACCAATATGTTGCTGTTACCTAAACCAGGAAGAGTTAAAACAGAGACAGAAAATGGCAAAGCCATTCCCCAGTTGACAAATGGTCAAAGGATATGCAAAGGCAATTTACAGATGAGGAGATCAAAGTAATCCATAGCCATATGAAAAAATGCTCTAAATCATTAATTATTAGAGAAATGCAAATTAAAGCTTCCCTGATGTACTACCTCACACCTCTCAGATTGGCCAGTATGACCAGGAAGGATAATGATCATTGTTGGAAGGGATGTGGGAAATCTGGGACACTATTACAATGTTGGTGGAGCTGTGAACTCATCCAACCCTTCTGGAGAGCTATTTGGGACTATTCCCAAAGGGCAACAAAAATGTACATACCCTTTGACCCAGCAATACCACTATTGGGTCTATACCCTGAGGAGATTATGAAAAAGGGTAAAAACATTACTTGTACAAAAATATTTATAACAGCCCTGTTTGTGGTGGCAAAGAATTGGAAATCCATTAAATCTCCTTCAATTGGGGAATGGCTTAACAAACTGTGGTATATGTATCTCATGGAACAATATTGTTCTATTAGAAACCAGGAATGACGGGATTTCAGGGAAACCTGGAGGGATTTGCATGAATTGATGCTAAGTGAAATGAGCAGAACCAGAAAAACACTGTACACCCTCACAGCAACATGGCAGTGATGTTCAAACTTGAAGGACTTGCTCATTCCATCAGTGCAACAGTTAGGAACAACTTTGGCCTGTCTGCAAAGGAGAGTACCATCTGTATGCAGATAAGGAGCTGTGGAGTTTGAACAAAGTACAAGGACAATTCCCTTTAATTTAGAAAAAAAAACTGATAGCTTATTGTCTGATCTTGTTACCTGTTACATTTCTCTTTAAGGATGTGGTTTCTCTTTTTTCACACCCAATTTGGATCAAGGTACAATATGGAAACAAAGTAAAGACTGACAGAGTGCATTCTGTGGGGGGGGGGAGGGGGGAGGGAAGCAAGATTGTGGGAAAAATGTAAAACTCAAATAATATCTTTAATAAAAAAATAAATTTAAATTTAAAAAAATCAAGGATTAGTTGTGGTTGCTACTAATCCTTAAATATTGGTTTATGAATACCAATGGTTGATTTCAATGTGCCACATATTGCTACAGGGTCTTCTCAGTGAGATGCATAATAAATAAAAGACATCAGAAAAGCAATAAACATGGGGGGAAAGTGATTTTAATGCCAATAGTGTGACAAGTAATTTCATGACTATCCCATTTGGTTAGTTCATCAGTTCATGACAGGCACCGACAATACAGATGGACAATGGACAATGAGCTGATCATTGAAATGAAAAGAATAATTAAATGGATCATATTTTGAAAACAGCTCAGTTCTTCAGTGATCCCAAATGTTCTCTGATGAAAAAATCCTATATTTCTACAATAATATTTCTCCAGAGGTACGATAAGGCTATAAATAATGGAGCACAATGCCCTCCAAAAAATTGAAATTTCAGGTGACCTAGAGTGCAATTGAAACTTACTTCAATTCTTTACCAGTGATATCTTTCCCTTTGGAAGTGGTTAAAATATATTGTTAGAAGACATGTTGATTATGAAAAGATTTAAATAATGGATAAAAAGGAAATTCTAAAAAAAATAGATTACCAATGGTACAGAAATACTTTCTAAACATTAAAAGTTAAAATATCTGTAAACTACTTGTTCATATATTTTCACCAGTTGACAAAATTAGATGACTTGTATTCTAATAAATTTCACAAATGAGACCTTATTCAAAGATAATTGATATAATTTTCCTCCACTTTACTGTTTTCCTTTTCACTTTCGTTGTATTGGTTTTTTTGGACAAAACCTTTTCATTTTTATGTAATTCAAATTATCATTTTATATTTTATGATAATATCTACATTTTGCTTGGTTCTAAATTCTTTCCTTATCTAGAGACCTGACTGTTAAGCTATGTCAGGCTTTCCTAATTTGTTTATGACATCAACTTTCTTGTCTAAATCATGTATCCATTTTGATTTTGGTATATAGTAAGATATGTTTGTCTATACCTAAGAGATTTTTGTTAAATAATGTTTTCTTCCCAACGCTTGGATCCCTTGAATTATTAAATACTTGATTGCTGGTAGTAAATGACTACAATGTGTTGTGCTGAACCACCAATATATTTCTTAGCCATATCAGTTTAATTCATTGATTATCACTTTAAAATACAGTTTGAGAACTGTTTTAACTAGACTATTGTATTTTACATTTTTAATTGATTCCCTTGATATTCTTTACTTTTTCTTCTTCCAGGTACATTTTATTATTGTTAAGAGTTATAAAATAATTTTGGGAGTTTGATTGTTATGTAACTGAAAAATTAATTTAGATAGAATTATAAGTTTTATTATATTGTTTTTCCCTTAGAAAGAACAATTAATATTTCCCAATTATTTTGTTATCATTTTATTTGTGTGAGAGGTGTTTCACAATGTATTTATAAGATCCCTGAATTTGTCTGATTAAGTGCACTTACAAGTATTTCCTACTGTTTTGAGTTTTCTTAAATGGAATTACCTTTATATTTCCTGCTATCCATTAATTAATTAAGCAATATCTAATAATGCTGATGGTTTATCTGGCTTATTTTATGTTATTTGCCTATGCTGATGTAGCTAATCATTTCATTTATTTTTTAACTTGTTCTTAACATTCTCTAAGTGTACAATAATGTCAGAATAAAAGTTTTGCTTCCTTATTATCTATTCAAATTCCTTCAATTATTTTTTTATTACTGTAGCTAATACTTATAGTACAATACTTAATACTACTGGTGATAGTTGGCATCCTCTTTCCACCCTTGATCTTATTAGGAAGGTTTCTAGCTTTTTCCTCAATATAGGCAGTTTTCAGACAAAGAAAATAAAGCTATCTATAATCATGAAAATTGCTGCAATCACTGTTGGTTGGAGAAATGCAAATTACAGGATCTCTGAGGAACACCTCACACCTATCAAGTTAACTAATATGAGAGGAAAATAATGACAAATTTAATTGAAACGCTAATGCTCTGCAGGTTTAGTTGTGAATTGATCCAACAATTTTAGAAAACAAGTTAGAACTATTCACAAAAGACTATAAAATTCTGCATACCCTTTGACCCAGTAATACCACTATTTGCCTGTGCCATAAAGGTCAGTATCATAAAAAGATCGAAAATAGAAAAAAGAATCTATTTATACATAAATACTTATGAAAACTCTTTTTATAGTGACAAATAAATAGAAATTGAGGGGATTTCCATCAATTGGAGAATAGATGAACAAAATGTATTATATGATGGAATATAATTGCATTATAAGAAATGATAAGCTGATTTATGGAAACCTTGGAAAAATTAACTGAACTTATTCAAAGTGAGATAAACATAATCAGTAGAACACTGTACACAGTAATAACAATATTATAGAATGAACAATTGTGAATGACCTTGTTATTCTCAACAATACAAATACAATCCTAAAGGATGTATTATGAAAATAGTATTCTCCTCCAGAGAAAGAATTGAAGGGATCTCATTATAGATTGAAGTATGTTTTCCTTCCTTCCTTCTTTCATTCTTTCTTTGAAGGACTTTCACAGTTTTGCTCCCCTTTGGAAAAGAAGAAATTTACTGACACATTTGAAAGGCTATATTTCAGAATCAAGTTACAAGGAATAGAACTGTTTTGCTTTACAAAAGTGGTTGGGACTAATATGTACAAGTATCTAACAATGGTGACCAAAAATGGAATGAACTATTTTAGGAGGTCAAGAGTTGTTCCTTAAGTCAGAAGGTTAATCAAAGATGTGAAGTAGATAAGAACATTTTTGAAGCTAAAATTTAGTGTCACCAGATTACATGTAGGTTTGACTATAAACTTTGACAATTAAGGAATGCTGAGAATGTTTTTCTTTAAGCAGAGAAGTCATAAAAAATATGATAGTTGAGTTCAAATATTTGCAAATTTATCCTCACCTCTAAAAATATGATTATTTCAATTTAAATGAAATAACAATGTATCTTTCTGGTAACTCTTCAATAGTTGTTGACAGTTTTGATACTTAAAGATGAAAATTGTCTTTGTTATGTTATGCCTCATTTTTTTATCCAGTCAATATTGAAAATATTTTAAGGCATCTACTACATAGAGGACATTTCTGTGATTCTACTATCAAAGGTCATATTTAATCTTAGTTCATTTGAAATAAACAGTTCTTGTACTTTATATATCTGTGTTCTTAAAGTCTAAAATCTGAAAACTTCAATTTTAAAGATTCTCATAATTAACATCTTTTCTGACTCAACTAAAGTCATTTTCCCTTTTCAAGATTCAAAAAAATGATTTTTAAGTGACTTTAGGGACCTACACTTCATCAGCATCTACAAAAGATAAGAAATATTAATGCCTTTCTCTTTGTCATGCCAGGCAGTATTATCTTACTGTAAATAAAATATAATGGATGAATAATTATGATAGAACTTCAAATAACAGTAACATATCTCAGATAGTATAATTAAAGAAATAGAAGAGACATTCTAAGTCATCTAATTTAAACTCTTCATTTATTTTATCTCAGAGTTCACTTTCATTTGGAGAAAGGTATTTTTATCATATTATTTTTAGATGAAGAATCTAAGACTTGGTGAGGTTTAGTGACTTGCTCCTCCTAGCACCCAGGTAAGGAATGATGGAATGATATATGAAATTAGGCACAAATTCTTTTATTTAAAATTTCTATCATTTTTTAAATGTGGAAGAAGAGGATGCCAATGATATATTTGCCTTAAGGTACTGGATTTAGCTTATCTCTCTCTCTCTCTCTCTCTCTCTCTCTCTCTCTCTCTCTCTCTCTCTCTCTCTCTCTCTCTCTTATTTTTTACAAGCAGTAGTGTTAATGACTGCCCAAGCTGCCCAAGGTCACACAGCTAGGCAATTATTATGATTTTGAGTCTAGATTTGAACTCAGGTCCTCCTGACTCCAGGACCAGTGCTCTATCCCCTGTGCCCCCTAACTGCCCCTGCCTTCTCTTTTTTTACTCATAATCTTCAGTATTATAGCATCCTTTCTATTTCCAAATCTCTTCCATTTTGAAACCTATTTTTTTAAATATCACCTATACACTTATTGTATTGAATTGTATTGGACTTTTCCTCTAATTTAATTGACTGTTTCTTAAGAGTAAGTATGGTTAATTGTTGTTTTGGAATCTGCAGCTTCCACTATGCCACATACCATGTGGAGATCTTAATATTGTTGATTGACTAATTGATTCATGGTTACATATTCCCTCCCCACAGCTCATGTTGCAAAGTGTAAAAAGATATTGGAATATTCCCTCTTAAATGACCTATTTTCAGAATATTGAATTGACTATAAGAATAGGATATATGACATAACTTTAGGCAATGGAAAAATTAAATGAATCTACCCTATAGAATCTTACAACCAGTGTAGACAATAATGGCATGACATGATCGCACAGTAAACCCCAGTCTTGACCTAGAATTCTCAGGTCAGTTTTCGCATCAAGAAAATAAAGGAAGAAAAAGGAACCGTCAAAATCAGTCACCTCCCCCTAGCACATACCTTAAATTGGTCTTAGACTTTCTGATTGATCACTATTCATGAGGATTAGGTCAGCCTATTTTATTTTTCTCCTGTTTCTAATAACTAGGCTAAACTATATTGCTTCTATACTACATCTCATCTTGAATATATTGGTGCTACCTCCTAAATATAGTTGTGCCACGAGAATTGTTTATATATTCTAAATGACAATTTAGTATCAGGCTGAATCAAGGGACAAGTCCTGATTTCTTATGATACTAATGATCCTGGGAAGTGTCATACTCATTCAAACACACACAACACACACAAACAAACCACAAAAACAAATTGAAATATAAAGTTCTTTTACTTAGCCTCACCTCTCTTCTAAAGATATACAAAATAAACTGTCTGATAATTCCCTCTTGTGCATGATACAATTCTATCTTGTCAGTTTGGAGAGCCAATTTTTCTATTGTCTATTACTATTATTTAATATTTTTACTTGAAATATTCCATTCAGTTTGACATACTGAATTTGTTACATTATTTTCCTCTTTCAATTTGTATTTTCTTAATGCTACAAATAAACTTCCCTATATTACTTCTGCACTTTCCCTCTCATAATTTTGGAAATTTTTGCACTTACTGATTATAGTACTCCTTAAAGAAGTTGAAATGTATAATTGTGAGTGAGTGAGTGGGTCTCTTTATTTTCCAGTTGTTATCGTAATGATATCAGGTAGCAGAATCAACTTCAGATTTCTTACACTATATTTTAAATCAATACATCCTTCACATCTACTCTAAATGGTTAAGTATTAAATCATTTACTCTCTAGACAGCTCCAAAAGTTTTGAAAATTGGATGCAAAAATATAATTTTGGGTACAAAATATTTTCTATCGGTAGTTTGCTAATCCTACTGTGAATAATTTCTAAAATCTTATTAAGATACCTGGATTCATTCACAATGCTCTAAGGAAAATAAATCTAAAAGAATCTCTTGTAAAGGAGCTTTCTGTTTTACATAGGTAAGTAATTGAAAGCACTGAAGTGAGATGAAGCACATGAGATGTGCTCTAAAGAAAAAGGCATAAAATCTGTTGTTGTACTAATCCTCAAGTAAATATAATACAATGGAAAAAGTTCTGGCCTCAAAGTTGAAAAACTTAAGATAAAATACTATCTCATATGAACTAGGGACATGTCACAACCTCCAAAATCCTTTCTTAAATGGGAATTAACAATCCTTTTTCTATGCCAAAACAGAGATATTTTGAATAGCTTTGAATACATCAGGAAAAATGTATTATGAATTAATTGTGTGAGTATTTACAACTCAAAAATCATTATACATCACAAACCAGGTCTTGATTATATTTTTTTTGTTGGGGGTGGTTGCTGAGAATTAATAAAGAGGTGAAGAATATGGTAACAATGAAGATTAATGTAAGTAATGCATACATTCCCCCCAATGAAATGATTTCTGTGAAAGAACATTTGCACATGATATAAATTTTTCAAAATATATTGTACTAATGCAAAATTTTTGAAAAATGTACATAGAGGGGCACCTAGATGGCACAGTGGATAGATCACCGGCCCTGGAGTCAGAAGTACCTTAGTTCAAATCTGGCCTCAGACACTTAATAATTACCTAGCTGTGTGGCCTTGGCCAAGCCACTTAACCCCATTGCCTAGCAAAAAAAAACCCTAAAAAAAGTAAGTAGATATGAAAAAAGTTAAAATATAAATGATTATATACAAATATAAAAAACTTGCAAATATGATATAAACAAAGTAGGAAACAACTTACTGGCAGGCATTTCCTTCTAGCTATCATTGTATTGTAGAACAAGAAAAAAATTTCATTTGAAAGAAACAACTTCAATCATAAACTCAAATTATATGAAATGAGACATTTGGTTAAAGAGTTACTAAAATAGGAAAAAACAAAATCTTTATCTTAGCACAAAATTTCACTTAATGAATATGATTTAAAATCAATTTAAACACAAACACAAAGCTAGAAGTACATATGTGTATAATAAATGTATGTTTAGATAACTATGTTGTACTGCTAAGAATACTTTTTTGAGTTTTCCAATCCAAATCTAACTAGCAGAACAACTAAATCAGAAAATCTGGTAGGTGTGATATTTATAATTTTTCCAAATATAATTTAGACAAAAATGCTAACAATCTCAGAACCTATGCACACTAATTCATTTTGTAATTCTTACCATGGTGAAAATGAAGAAACCAAAACATAGCAATAAATAAAGATGATAATTTCCAGGATTTCACCCTTCCCCAAGAGCAGACTTTCAGCTAAACAGAACTATTAGAAAATAACTGGAAATACAATAAGATGCAAGTCCACAATTGTCTTGTTCATTCCCAAACCTGAGCCAAGACATTTGAAAGGTTCAAAATAAAGTACAGGAATCTGACTTTGTCCTGGATCAGAACGTTTTCAGGGGAAAAATTCAGTTGCTGAATTTCCATTGCTATCCTTAAAGAAATGTCAATACTGGGGTGGCTATCTTTGCAGTGGATAGAGCACTGGCCCTGGAGTCAGGAGTACTTGAGTTCAAATCCAGACTCACACACTTAATAATGACCTACCTGTGTGATCTTGAGCAAGCCACTTAACCCCATTGCCTAGCAAAAAACTGAAAAAAAAAATGTCAATACAGGGAGCAAAGAACAATACCCAAACATTCATTTGTTTGTTTGTTTTTTAAGTTTTTGCTAGGCAATGGGGTTAAGAGACTTGCCCAAGGCCACACAGCTAGGTCATTATTAAATGTCTGAGACCAGATTTGAACCCAGGTACTCCTGACTCCAGAGCCATTGCTTTATCCACTGCACCACCTAGCCGCCCCTACCCAAGCATTCCTTCTGGAACTCTATTGAACTTAGTCTTAAAACAATATTCTAATTTGGAGGAGGGAGAAGGTTAAGGAATGAATGCAATAAAAAATTACACGAAAAATAAACATTATGGTAACAGGTACATTTAAAACACAAATCTAGAGGGATAAATCCAAAAAAAATATAAGATAAGGCTAAATTAAAATAAAACTTGGTCACAAGGTCAACTGTAATTCTTGAAAGAAATAATATGAGTAATTGTATATATATATATATATATATATATATATATATATATATATATTATTCTATTGAAAATAAAAGTACTAAAGAACAGTGCTATATAAGAAATTAAAGTTGGAATATATATTAGCAAATGAGAAAACAAAGTAAAACTCCTCAATCAAGCAATAGATTCCTTAAAAATGAAAAATGAGATAACAGGAAAGATGAATTGGAAACCATAAGACTGAAAAATAAATTTTCATTAATTTGTGGAAAAAATGAATGAAGAAAAGAAATAAGAAAAGGAAAAGAAAAAGGAACAATCGCCATATCTTATTCAATAAATCATGAAAGAATGTTATCCAAAACTTTTAGATGCAGAAATTAAAAATAAAATAAATAAAAATCTACCTATCACCTTGTGTGAGATAACAATCTAATTAAAAATAGAGAGACTCCGCTGAGAAAAAAAAATAAAAAAAGTTTATTTTGGCTTTTCTCGAGAAAAGGGCAGACTCCAAGGTTCACAAAGGTAGTGAAGGTCCAGGAACTCCCCTGAATTTACAGTCAAGCAAGATTATATGACCTAATGCAATCCCCTCCTCTTCTCTATCATCCAACTCTGTTGACTCATTAGTGGGTCTTTGGAGTTAAGTTCTATTTGTGAAAATCTACCCCAGCAACAAAGAAAAGAATGAAATGTTTTCATAAAACATTACCTCACCATTCAGATGGTGAGAATAACCTTTAGGATTATAACTATCTTACTGAAGTAATGCAACTTGTCTTGGAACACAAGGTCTAGGAACAGTCTAATCATCATCAAACAAGAGGAGACTTAGGAGTTTCTTTGGAGTACAAGGTTTTTTTCATGAGAAAAAGTATACTATCCTTCTAGAAGTCAGTAAAAGAAGTTTTATCAAAAGTTAGGATAATGAGCCATGTGTTCCGAATGCAAGGGACTTTCTTCTAGAAATAGTTTATGCATAATAGTTTGTTCTTTCCTAATATTTCTTAACCCTGAGAAGACTTCAATAGGAATATTAACTCTGAAATGGTTTTGTTCATAATATTCCACTCAATTCCCCCTCTTTTCTCTCTGTCTCTCTGTCTCTCTGTCTCTCTGTCTCTCTGTCTCTCTGTCTCTCTTTCTCTCTCTCTCTCTCTCTCTCTCTCTCTCTCTCTCTCTCTATATATATATATATATATATATATATATATATATAGTCCACTCACACTATCCTTGATATCTCTCTTCCTGGGCATTAGGACCCACCTTCTTTTGGAACACTGACCAAGCCAAAAAAAATGGAGGAAGATGAACTCCTCCAGTCTCTTTCTCTTTTCCCCTGGAGACATTAAATATCTTTCTTTATCTGCAGAGTCCATTCTAATCTCTAATTTGAATGACTTGTTGAGATCTCTTCTTCTGGTAAAGGAACTTCTTAACACCACATCTTATCAGACAAACTTGTATTTTTATCATTAGACCATAAAATTCTAAAGCTATTAAAATTCACATTTTGCCTTACTGTCACATTGATATATACATACTTTAACAAAAATACAACTTCCATAATTGTTCACTTCACAAGTGAATGTGTTAAACATTATCAAGTTAACTTGAGCTTATAACATTTACATGAGATGACCATCTTTGAACAAAAAGTGTTCAACAAGTGACATACAAATAGCCTTAATCTCTTACTTTTCATTAAAAAAATAATTCATGCATCCTTAACTAAAATAAATTATTCTTTCTTCCCAAAATGTTTCTTAACTAAACTATAGGTGATTCTTCTCCTGATAAACTCAATTGACTGATATTCCCTTCTCAAAGTAGACCTTGAAACTGTTACTGCACAGAAGTGTATCTTGAGATTATATAACCTTGTTTATTCTTCTTACCTAAATATCCTCTTGCCTAGCATCAAATCTAATCAACAAATCTTAATTCTTTTCAAAACATATAGCTAACAGTAGAGGTTAAAACCACATGCTGGCCTATCTAACTATTAAACTCCACTTGACCTAAAATTTCTATATCAGATTGACCTTTAGTAATTTACTATAAAGATTCAGGACATCAAAGGAAAATCCCTTTATAGATATAATTTTGAGTACCAGTTTCTGGCAGAAATCATGTGGATAGTCAAATGCCTTAAGTCAAATTTTAGATTTATCTGGTGAGACATTATTCAAATTTCACATTTGGGGATGTCAAGTCAAAGGTGTCCAACCTCAGGTTGCACTGGAAAGAAACCCCTTCAGCTTTTTCTCCCTATTCATGTATCACCTGTGTAGTGTCCAAAACTCCTTCTGGCTACTAGATTTCAAGGGAGCATTCACTCAACAGCACTTCCTTTGCTGATTATGATCAGCATTATGATCAGCTGATGTCAGACAAAAAATAAAAGTCAATTAAAAATCCCATGATCTAAAATATTAATTCTATCTAATTAGATCTCCAAGTGAATCCACTTCATGAGGAATAAATGCTAATTCTAATCTGGATGGGGGGGGTCACAATCAATCAGCCTCCTTCCCTACACATCTGCTCTGAATGCCCCATGCAACAGAATATATTAAACAAGTTTACTTTCTTAACATTATAAAAGCAATCAAGATCCCCCTGTATCCATCCTGGACCTACAGATCTAGAGCAAGGTCCAATGTATCATTTAAAAATTTCAGGGAACTCAGAGCATCATGACATTTGATAATTTCCCTTATTATTCCTACAAAGCAATCAATTATCAATTTCAGGTTTGACAGTAGTAAAACAGTTTATATTTCCAAAATTAGATCATATGTTTTATAACACTGTTTAATATCTTACTCATTGATAAGTCATCCAATTAGGGTTACATAATTTTTAATTTCCTAATAATTTTCCAAAACCCCTCACATTTATTCAACATCATTGGAAAGGGTATCTTGTAGGTAAGATATACCCCCCAATCTCTTATGCACTATCCTTTTGAATCTCCATTTAATGTGGGGGAAGTAATATGCAATTTTGCTTCTTAAAAATTCAAACATTGAATTCTTAATGTACATGAAATATAAGGTTTTCATGCATTCTTCTAAAGGAAAACAAAGCCACAGGTTCTCTTAAAGTTAGCCTTATAATTAAGTATCTTTTACACACAAACCTCTTCTAAATGTGTGCTTTATAAGCTTATTTATCTCTTCTTCCAAATATACTTCTATTTTCAAAACAAAGAAAATAAGATTCTCCATGAATTAGTCTTGTACATATGATAATTTAAAAGACAATGACTTTTTACCCATGCCAGTGTTACATTTACATACAAAATTTCCTCTTCTTAAATAATAGATATTAAATAAGCTACATTGATCTTACATATAGATATTCCCATTTATAAACATGAGGCAAAAAAAAACCCAAAGCCTTTCAAAAATTCTCTGGGCCAAAAACATCTTGAAAGATATTACCTGTTGGCAAGGTATTCTCTAGTTTTCTTATAGATCTTTACAAATGTAATAAGTTAAACCTCCATTCATTGGTTGTTATTATAACAAAATTTTCATCTCAAAACAAGTTGTTTGAATCTGTTCTTACAAAAAGTTTACTAATTATTCACTCTATATTTCAATTTCATGTATATTCCTTTACTCCCTAGAATTTTGCAAAGGAGAAAAATTCTTAAGATTGGTTGCTGCTAAAAATACCATTTTAAAATTACAAAATTTTCATTATACTTCTCTTAAATTCCAAAAGTCGTATTCAAAATAACCTTAAATCTAAACCTAAAAAGCCTGCAAATACTTTTTATCTTTATCAGTGCAATTCTAACTTCTCAATGCTCTAATTCATAAGAGTTTTTTATCCTCACTGACCAACATTTCTTAATATTAACACATTTTATTTTCTGGGAATTGGATATTCTCCTCAATTTGAGATATTAACTCAATATGTACTAATTCCTTACCTTACTGTTTATCATTTCTCACTCACGCCAGATTTTTTCCAAGTATATGAACTGTACATCATGCATAATTTGAATCAGTGTAAACTATTGCCTTCCCCCTGTTTAGTAATTCTAAAGCTTGATTAAGAGCATATAACTCACAGTCTGCCCTGACAATTGTTTTGTCAGACTGCCATCCTCCATCAAGGCCATTCTGTCCCTACCTACTATAACATTTTCATTAAATCTTTTTCCTCCTATGACTCTGGAGTAGCCATAAAACATTAGAATAAAAATAACTAAACTTAGTTTTTTTCTTTACAACCCCCTTAATGTATCTTCAGATTACTTTGTCAAAAGTTAAGAACATTATATAATCAATAATAACATAATAAAAAATTAACATTTACCTAGCAATTGTTTCATATCAAACTTTTCATCTGATTGGATTTATCGGTTTTCCAATCAATTCACTGCCAGATATTGCAAAAGTGGTAGATTAATGCAATTTTCAGATAACCCTAAAGTCATTTAAACATATATCTCCTTTTGAATTTTTAACTTTCCATAATACCTTTATTTACATTGATTTTTAACTCATCTCCCAAGACTCCCCAAATACCAAAATCAATCCTTTTACTCATGCGATGTCAAACCTGCTCAAACCTTATGGTTACATACATTAACCAATTTCTATATTTAAGTTCAAAAACCCAGTTGTCTCTGTGCCTTGATTCTCTTTCTAGTTGTTCCAGAACCTCTTACTCAGACTATACAACTCATATTTTCCCTTAATATTCTGTTCCACTTTTTTTCACTAACTCTTTTTTCCTGTTGCTAATATATCCCCATACCTTATACAGCTATATAAATCATAGACATGATTCCATTTTCCACAATACATTTTCCATTCAAAGGATTTAATATTTAACATTTGATTTTTACTGGTAAAACTTTTGAGAAAGCAAACAGCTACTTAAAAAAAATCTCACAGCCTAATTGGAATATCCCCTGCTCCCCTCTTCAGATAAAATAAACCACATAACTTTTCTCTTGAGGAGGCAGGTCCAAAATCTTTCTTGGGGACTCTTCTGTTCTCAGATTCCCACTTGTTCCATTACTCTCTGTAACAACTAACATTATAGAATCTAAACTAATAAACTCCTGAAACTATAATGTTACCATATCGTTCTGGTAAAAGATTAACTATTTAATTCTCTTTTTTCTGGCATTTCTGTGTAACTAAATTATATACTTTAGAATTAATCTGACTCTCTGGACTTTCTGGAATTTACTTCCCCCAAACTTTCTCAAATTTAAATAACATTTCTTTCTATGATTTCATTTTTATTATATTTGGTAATATTCACTTTCTCCTGTTTCTTTAACTTCAAAATAAAGTCCCTTTTAAGACTTATTTTACTGTCTTCATGAAATAATTCTCTCTATTATTAAATAGTCCTTTTTCTTAATAAATTCCCTTTTTACTTCTGTTTCCCTCCCAAGATCAAAGATTATAAACGAAAAAAAAAAAGGGAAAGAACATGTCCCAGATAAAAGAAACAGGGAGGGGGAGGAGTGAGAGGAGGAGAAAGCATTCTGACATCACAGAATCACAGTGAAGGAGCAGGGAAGAGAAAAAGTCAACATCATTTTATTATTTTCTGCATTTTTCCTTTTATACTTTGGATTTTGTGCCCATTGCTAAGTCTAGACCCTAGAGCTTTCAGCAGCCACTTCTGATCCCTTCTGGGTTGTCCCTAAAGCCTCTAACTGCTTGGAATTCTTTGGAATCTCTTCCTTCAAATTGTATTAATTGTTTGTGAGTATTTCCATGTTTGCCCTTTTTTTTTACTCCCTTCAGACACAATCTGCAGATTTGTTCTGTGTGGGAGTGACAAGAGTCGGGTCACCCAGGGTTATACCTGAGCTTGTGTACGCAAACTTACAGACACATGCCACCATTTCTGGGTCTTCTCCTGTGGTGGGGCATCTCCCTTGTAGTGCTGGCTCTTGAGGTCCTTTGACTTTCAATTTTGCTCAAACTAAGTCTTTCTTCAGGATTCTTCCCTCACTCCTCAAGGGATCTTCCTGGGCATTAATCACAAGCTGCTGACAGTTTTCAGCATGACACCCACTTTTGTGTGTGTCTGTGATTGTGTGTGTGTGTGTGTGTGTGTGTGTGTGTTTGTGTGTGTGTGTGTGTGTGTGTGTGCGCGTGTGTGTGTCCAAGAGAGTCTTAAGGAGGGAGTTAATTTCCCAGCCAAATCACCAACTATGTGGGTTAAAAAAACCACTTAAAATATATAGAGAGACTCCTCTGAGGAAAAAAAAATAGATTATTTTGTCTTGTCTGGAGAAAAGGGCACATTCCAAGTCTCACAACAGTAATGAAGATCAAGGAGTTACCCTGAATTGAGATTCGAGTAAGATTATATGGCCTAATGCAATCCACTCCTCTTCCCTACCATCCTCCTCTGTCTACTCATGGGTTAGTCTTCAGAGTTACATTCTGCTTATGAAAATCTACCCCAGGATCAAAGAAAAGAATGAAATATTTTCATAAAATATTACCTCACCATCCAGATGGTAGTCAGTAAAAGTAGTCTTATAAAAAGTTAGGAGAGTGAGCCACCTGTTTGGAATGGAGCGGGGCTTTCTTATAGAAATAGTTTAAGAATAATAGTTTGTTCTTTCTTTAATATTTCTTAACCCTGAGGGTACTTCACTAGAAATATTAACCCCAAAATGGGTTTTTTTGGTAATATTCTACTCAACCTCAAGAAAGAAATCTCAAAATGAAACTGTTTAGTATTGTCCTAACTAAAATTAAAAGTTTCTGGGTCAAAGAGAATAAAAAATATCAAGAAACCAGGAAAAGAAGACCCACTGGGTCATTGACAAGTACAACAGCATTCAAGTTATAAGGAACCGCAATAGGAATCACACAAGATTTAGTGCAAAAGTAAATACATTTCCATGATGGTTAGAGGTCAAGACTGGAGGGTGGGGATATACATCTAAATAAATAAAGAACTTCATATAACAGTGCCAAGAAAATAGAGTGAAGGGACCTTTATTCCCCTTATCTCTCTAAATCTTACTTTTTTATGCAGTTTTTTTTTTAAAGTGACACAAGCACAAATATCAAAGTGAGTCATTTTTCCATGCAAAAGCAACTTAAATAGACAAAAAGGGTGGTTTGGGAGACTAATATGTTGACTGATCAAGAATACAGTCAAGAAGAAGCAACAACAGCTGTAGAATTTAGTTGCTATGTTACCTCAGAGGCAGTATCAGGAGTTTTCTCACTCAATGGGGCCAAAGTGGAAATTGATAGATTTCACCAATCATCCCCTAAAAAGATTTGAAAATTAAGACTCACATGAATATTATAGCCAGTAACAAAGCTCCCACATCAAAAATAAAAAAAAAATTAATGGAACAATCAGAAAGAAGCCATTCAAATATTATAAAAACACATTCAGAATCACAAAAGGTTTAGCAGCTATCATATTAAAGGAATGGAGAGTTTGGAAAAGGATGTTCCAAAAAAAAAGCAAAGAAGCTTGTATCACAACCAAGAAAAAAAACCTAACCACCTAACTGAGTATATACCTTCAAAGAAAAAAAATGGATATTTAATGAAATAAAAGACTTTTAAGCATTCCTGATAGAAAGGCCAGAAATGAATAGGAAATTTGCCTTTCAAATGTAAGACACAATGCAAACATAGTAAGTTAAACATTAAAGAGATAACAAAATGAACTTAATAATATAAAACTATTTACATTTCTAGTTGGGAAGATGAGACATGTATCTTCTAAAAGCATTTCCATCATTACAAAAGTAAAAATAATTCTTCAGTAAAAAAAGCAATCTCCAGAAGAGGGAAAGGATAGAAAAAGAAAATGAAGGATATACAGAAGAATATAGGATGGAGAGAAATGGAAGTGAATAGGAGAAAGCATTAGAAACTAGAAACCCAAAAATATGATATTTATAAAAGGAACCATAGAGATACAAACAGAGTTAACATAAAGACTTAGAAAAGAATCTATTATGCTTCAACTGAAGTTAAAAAGACAAATAGATAAAGTTAAAGCAAAAAAAATGGATTAATTAAAAAGAATGACCAGGGAAACTTCATCTTGTCAATAAGTGCTGTATACAATGCAGAAATAACAATACTCAACAAATATACAAAAATGGCACAAATTCTTTTTATAGCATTTTAGAATTTGAATTATAACTTTTTCAAAATTTTTTTAAAGATTTTGCAAGTCAAATGGGGTTAAGTGGCTTGTCCAAGGCCACACAGCTAGGTGTCTGAGGCCATATTTGAAGAAAAGTACACCTGACTCCATGGCTGGTGCTCTATCCACTGTGCCATCTAGCTGCCCTGAATTATAATATTTTTATGTTTATTTTTTGAGTTCCAGTTTTTCTACTTTTGTTTCTACCATTCTCTCTCCTGGAGGCTGTAATCAGATATAGATTATACATATGCAATTATGTAAAGCATTTCCATATTAGTCATTTTGTACAAGAAGTCTAAAGTGAAAGGAAAAAAATGAAAGTAAAAAAATAGCATGATTCAGACTTTCTCTAGAGGTGAATAATATACTTCATCATTATTCACTTTGAATTGACTTGGATCATCGTACTGCTGAGAATAGTTAAGTCATTCACATTTTTCAATGAACAATTTTGTTGTTACTATTTCCAAGGTTCCCCTAATACAATTCACTTCACTATACATCAATTTATATTTGTCTTTCCAGATTTTTCTGAAAACATCATACTTGTTATTTCTTATAATAGAATATTTCATTACAATCATATATCAGAGCTTGCTTAGTTATTCACCAATTGATTGGCATTTCTTCTCTTTATCATTTGTAACCATCACAGAATGTACTAATATAAATACATTTTATATAAATGGATGTTTTTCCTATTTATGAATGTCTTTGGAATATGCCTATAACAGAAATATTCCTGAATCAAAGGGTATGCACACTTTCATAGCCCTCTGAATGTCGTTCCCAAATGTTCTGCAGAATAGTTAGATCAGTTCACAACCACACCAACATTGAATTAGTGTCCCATTTTTCCCTCACTCCCCTCCAACATCCAACATTTTCGTTTGTTATCATGTTAACCAATCAGATAAATGTGATGTGGTACCTCAGAGTTGTTTTAATTTACATCTTTTTAATCAATAATAATTCAGAACAATTTTTTTTCATGTGACAAAAGTTAGGTTTGATTTCTTTGTCTGAAAATGGCCTCTTAACAGCTTTTTACCATGTATCAATTCGGTATTGACTTATATTTTTATTAATTTGAAACAGTTCTTCATGTGCTTGACAAATGAAGTCCCTATCAAAGAAAACATTTGCACATTAAAAAGTTATACCAGTTTTCTGCATCTCTAATTTTGTTTGCCTTAGTTTTGTTTAGGCAAAACCTTCTAAATCTTATATAGCCAATTTTATCTATTTTGTATTTTGTAATATTCTCTATATCTTTTTGGTCCTAAATTCTTTCCTTATTAATATATCTGAAGATCACTTTTCCCCTGCTTTCTTAATTTACTTATGGTATTATACTTTATGTATAAATTAACTACATATTTTGACCATACTTTTGCATAGTGTGAACTGTTGGTCAATACCTAGTTTCTGTTCTACTCTTTTAATTTTTTCAGCATGTTATGTCAAATTGTAAGCTTTCATTTGGAAAGTCTGGATCTTTGGGTTTATCATAGTATCAAAATTCTTAAAGGAAAAATAAAAATGAAATAAATAACATAGAGTAAGACTATACAAATTAGGGACTACAAATTTTTCCTGTAAGAACTAGAAAACTGACCATAAAATAATGAAGAAAAAAGTACAAAGAGTAAATGGGATCATAAATATTATAGACTTCTACAGAAACCTGAATGGACATACAGAGTAGTAACTGTTATTTTTTTTCAACTGTACATTACACCTTCCTAAAAATTGACCTTGAATTAGGATGTAAGACAACTGACAATAAATTGCAAAAAATAGAAATTGTAAGTGAACCATTTTCAAATTACAATGTAAAAAAATTCAATAAAGAGCCAGAAAATTGTAGATTAAAATTTAAGTAGAAACTAAACAATGTAATCCTAAAGCATGAATGGTCCAAAGGGAAAAAATCAAAGAAACAATTATTAATTTTATTAAAGAATATTGAAAGAATGAGGCAATATTCCATAATTTGTGGGATACAGCCAAAAGTACAACTCCTTAAGGGAAAATTTGTACCTGTGAATTAATAAATCAGTTTTTAAAAAAAAGAAAACACAAAATTCTCTCATGCAAATAAAAAACACAAAAAAATGAACTGATTTAAAAGTTGATATTTGCTCCAAAACAAAAATTCTGAAAATAAGAGATATTAGTAAATTGAATCAAAAACATTAAACAAATAAAACAAAGAATTGTTGCTCTGAAAAATACAAACAGGTAAAATTTGATTTAAAACATAAAGAATCATGAATCCAAATGCTAGGGAAGCCTGAAAATTACCTGAATTCTTTCCTGCTTTGCTCAGAAAAATTGTTAAATCAATCTCCTTAAACAAGTGTGTCCAATATATGACCTGCAGGTTGCATGCAGCTTCAAATTCCATTCATATGGTTTTACTGCATTTTATTTTTATATATTAGTTTATTTAGAGTTATACATAAATATTAAATTATATATGTGTCCCTTAACAAGTTTTGATGGGCAACAATGCCCAGAAGAGTTAAAACATTGGACACCTAGCCTCTAAACATATTTTGAAGTGACATAATCAAAAACAAAAAAAAGACAAAGTGAAACAATTCTGCAAATTAAAGATAACTTGTAAGGCCTTCAGAAATGGTATGCCTAACAAGTTGGGAAGGGTAGGGTGCCATATGATCTAGTTCAAGTGAGATGTGTGCAAGTCATAAGGATTTTCTCAGTCATAGCACGGATCAGAAACCAAGTTTTCACAGTCTTAGTTTTTTGGGTAGCAACATAGCCAATTAACCTTGAGGCCTCTAGACCCTGTGCAGAAGGAAAATTATGAGACTCAGAACAGTTCATCTAGCCATGGCAAGTTGAATTCAGGAGGCAAATGACTAGTACCCGATACGCTAGTTTGGATGGTCAATGAATAGGCACTGGAACTTAGTAAAAGAAAGTTGGGATAATGTCCCCTCTGACTCAAGACCAAAACTCAACTTTAAAAACAAAAAGCTAGGATAAAAACCGAATAAAACTGACCATAGAAACCTACTATGGCAACAAGGAAAATTGAAGCACTTACTCAGAAGAGGAGAGTTGAAAAAACGGTTTACATGTGAATTCCCAGAAGAATATAAGAATTTGTCTCAGGTCCCAAAAGTTCTCTTTAAAGAGTTTAAAAAAGAATTTTAAAACTCAAGTAAGAAAAGTAGAAAAAAATTGGGAAAAATAATGAGAGTTACGTAAGAGAGAGTCAGCAACCTGGAAAAGGAAGCACTATGATTGAAGAAAGCAACTCCTCAAAAACTACAACTCCTTCAATAATACAATTGATCAAATTGGAAGAAAGCAATTCTTTAAAAAATATAAAATTTATCAAATAAAAAGAGAGATATAATAACCGAGGAAAATAATTCTTTAAAAATTAGAATTTGACAAGTGGAAACTAATGACTCTATGAGATGTCACAAATCAGTCAAACAAAATCAAAAAAAATGAAAAAGAAAAGTAAATGCAAAATACAACATTAGAAAAGTAACTGACCTTGAAAATAAATCCAGGGACAGATAATTTAATGATTATTAGAATGATTAAAAGTCAAGATTAAAGAAAGGAGTCTAGACAATATATTTCAAGAAATTATCAAGGAAAACTGACCTGATAGCCTGAAAATAGCCTGGGTGAAAAATTATTGAAAGTATTCACTAAACTTCTACTAATAGAGATTTGAAAATGAAAACTTCAAAAATTATTGTTATCAATTTTCAGGATTATCAGCTCAAGGGGAAAATACTACAACCAAAAAGAAAAAAATTCAAATACCAAGGAACCACAATCAGGATTAAAAAAAAGTCTTGGATGGATGAACAAATTGTGTTATAAGAATGGAGTACTATTGTCCTTTCAGAAATAATGGGCAGGTGATCTTCAGGAAAGCTTGGAAAGTCTTGCATGAACTGATGCTGAGTGATGAGAACAGAAAGAGGAGAAAATTGTACACATTAACAACAACTTTGGGTGAATATCAACTATGATGGAGTTAAGTCCTCTATATAGTTCAGTGAACAAGGACAATTCTAAAACCTTATGATGGAAAATGTTTGAAAATCACAAAATACAAAAAACCCACAAAATATTTCAATATCTCAATAGATGCTGAATTTTTTTTAAAAATAGCAACCATTCCTACTAAAAACAATAGAGAGCATAGAAATAAATGCAGTTTTCCTTAAAATTTTGAGCAACATCTAACTAAAATTATCAACAAATAGTACATGAAATGGGTATAACCTAGAAACATTCTCATTAAGACTGGGGTGAAACAGAGCTGCCTATTATCTCAACCATTATTCTATATTGTATTAGAAATGTAAACTGCAATAAGAGAAGAAAAACAAATTGGAGGAATTAGAACAAGCAATGAGGTAAGAAAACTCACTTTCTTTAAAGATGGTATGATGGTATATTTAGAGAATACTATAAAATCAAATAAAAAAGTACAATGTTAGCAAAGTTGCAAGATATGAAATAAAGCATTTTTACATATTTCCAACAAAGTCTTCCAGTAAGAAATAGCTAAAGACAACACAAAATACTGGGAACTTTACCTGACAAGGCAAATCCAGGAATTATATGAACACAATTATAAAACATTTTTCCCACAAATAAATTCAATTTTATTAAAATGGAAAAATATAAATTAATCAAGTTTTGGCAGAATTAATGTAATAAAAATTATAATTCTTCCTGAATTAATCTACTTTTCCTATGCCATCCCAATCATACCACCAAAAAGTTATTTTATGGAGCTAGAAAAAATAATAAATTTCATCAGAAAGAATAAACAAATATAAAGGAAATTAATAAATAAAAATCAAAGGAGGTAGCCCATAAGTACCATCTAAAGTTATATCACAAAGTGGTATTCATTAAAACTCTTCATTACTATCTAAGAAAAAAGACTTGTGATTCAGTGAAATAGATTAGGTACAAAAGAAATAGTACTAAATGAGTATTATAATCAGATTTTGATAAACTCCAGCTTCTGGGATAAGAACTCAAAATTTCATAAAAGCTGCTGAGAAATCTAGAAAGTAGGCATAGACCAACATCTCACACCCTATACCAAGATAAATTCAAAATAAATGCAGGATTTAGACACAAAGGATAATATCTTAAGCCAATTAAGAGAACAAGGAATGGTTTATCTGTTTGATCTTTGGAGAGAGAGAGACAATCATAATGAAAGAAGTAGTAGAGAGTATTATAAAATGACAAATGGATAATATTGATCACATTAATTAAATATGTTTTACACAAGAAAAACCAATGCAACAAGTATTAGAAGGAAAGAATTAAGTAGGGAAACAATCTTTACATCCAGTGTTTTTTTTAATTAAAAAAAACCTCATTTCTAAAATATATAGAGAGAACTCAGTCAAATTCACAGGAATGCAAGTCAGTTCCTAAATGATAAATGTTTAAAAGATATGGAAAAAAAAACATTTTTGATGATGAAATTAAATCTGTCTATAGGCATATAAAGTGCTATAAGTCACTATGATTAAAGAAATGCAAATTAAAACAACTCACATATCTCATCACATCTATAACATAGACTAATATGAAAGAAAATGGAAATAATAAATATTGGAGGAGATGTGGGAAAACTGGGACACAAATGAACAGTTGGTGGAATTTTGAATTGATCCAACCATACAGTAAGAGCAATTTGAACCTATGCTTAAAGAGTTATGAAACGATGCATATCATTTGATTTAGCAATACTTCTACCAGAGATAATGAAAAAGGGAGAAGAACCCACATGTGCCAAAATATTTTAGCAACAATTTTTGTAGTGGCAAATAATTGAGAACAGAGAGGATGTCCATCATTTGGGAAATTGACTGAACATATCTGGTAGATGAAGCTGATGGTTCTATTGTTCTGTAAGAAATCATGAGTAGCAGATTGTCCAATATGACCAGAAAGGATAAGGATCAATGTTGGAGGTGATGTGTGAAATCTGAGACCCTGAGGTATGGTTGCTGTAGTTGTGAACTGATCTAACCTTTCTGGAGAATCATTTGGAATTATGCTCAAAGGGAAATAAAAATGTGCATATGGTCTGTATCAGGAAGAGATCATGAACAAGGGTGAAAATCTTATTTGTTCAAAAATAATCATAACAGTTCTGTTTGTAGTGGTGAGAACTGAAAAATTAGGGTATGCCCATCAATTGTAAGATAGCTAAACAAATTGTGGTATATGTATATATGTAATGGAACACAATTGTTCTATAAGAAATCATGAGGGAAGGGATTTCAGTAAAGCCTGGAAATATTTGCATGAATTAATGCTGAGTATGATGAGTAGAACAAGAAGAACATTGTATACCTTAACAATATGGGGTTATGATCAACCTTGATGGACTTGTTCATTCCACCAGTGCAATTATCAAGAATAATTTTAGGGGATCTGTGATGGAGAATACAGACTGCATTCAGAGAAGTAATTGTAGAGTTTAAACAAAGACAAAAGCTTATTATGTTCAATTTTTAAATGTTGTCTTGTTACAAGTCATTCCCCAATTGATAAATGTTCAAAGGATAAGAATAGAGAGTTTTCAAATGAAGAAATTAAAGCTATATATAAGCATATGAAAAAATACTCCAAACATTATTGATTAGAAAAATTAAAATTAAAATAACAATGTGGTATTACTTCATACCTACCATATTGACCAAGATAAGTAAAAGTGAAAATGATCAATATTGGAGAGGTTGTGGGAAGATTTGAATATTTATGCAGTGCTGATGGAGTTGTGAATGGATCTAGCCTTTCTGGAGAACAATATAGAACTATGGCCAAAGTGCAATACATCTATTCATAGTCTGACTCAGCAATTCCAATATATTCAGAAGAAATTATATAAAAAAGGGAAAAGCCCTACATGTTCCAAAATATTCACAGCAGCTCTTTTTGTAATGGCAAAGAATTGAAAACAGAAGGGATGCTCATCAATTGGGGAATGGCTAAGCACATTATGGTACATTATTATTGTTCAGTAAGAAACCACAAATGGTTGGACTCTAGAGAAGCATGGACTTTGGAAATCTGATACTAAGTGAAGGGAGTAAAATCAAGAAAACAATGTACATATTAACAACAAAATGATGAGATGAACAACCTTGATGGAAGCAACTCCTCTCACCTGTTCAGAGAGTTCAGACAATTGTATTAGATCGCTATGGAAAACGTTATCCCAATCCAGAGGAAGAAAACAAAACAAATAAGGCAACACACACACACACACACACACACACACACACACACACACACACATACACACAAACAGAATTTGATGAACACTTTAGAAAATATATCTCATGTATCTCTTTCCCTTAATCCTAATTCCTCATACTGAAAGTAACAAATGTGTAAATATGTTTATCAAAAATGTGCATACACAATGCTCACCGCTAAGGAGAGGGGGATGGGAAGGGAGGCTGTAAAGAAATTTTGTGACTTAAAAATGTACATGTGCATATGGATGAAAACAAATAAATAAATTAAAAAAACAAAACCAAAATTATCTGTCCATTTATAAAGGCATATAAATAAATATTCAGAACACAAGGAGAAAGTATACCAGTTAAAACCCTAATCCCATTAAAATATTAATGCAATTCATTCAGGGAAGCACATATAAAAATTTAATTAGAAATTAAACGATTCAACCTAATGAATGAGCCAGTTAGAAAACATCATAGAAACAACAAGTTATTTCATTAAAAAATACAAAAATAAAAAATACAAGAATTTGTGGGATAAAGTTACAACAGCATTTAGGGGAAAATTTTTATTTCTACATCTGATATCAATAAAAGAGAAAAAGAGTAAATCACTGAAAGGTGCATGAAATTAAAAAAGTAGAATAAATTTAAAATAATAAAGGAGAAAAATTCATTTGCTAATAAATCCTGAAGGAGGAAATAAAACAAGGAGTTTGTTTATGGCAAAAGAAAAAATATAGCCTAATTTTATTTTTAAAAAGAAAGATAGCAAAAGTATCACTATTTAAAATGAAAGGGGTGAATATACCAGTTTTCAAAATGAAATTAAAGCATTATTTGTATCATTTTCCCTGAAAATATTAACCTGAGATTCAAAGTGAAATGAATAAGTATTACATATATATATATATATATATATATATATATGTATGTATGTATACATACATATATATATATTATATACATGAATAATAGGAGGCTATAAAATTTTTTAATTATCTTGCCTTCAAAAAAGTGAACAAGATATCAATGACTTCTTAAGAAAAAATAAATCCACAGGACCATATGTATTTCAGGTGAATCTTATCAAACATTTAAGAAACATTTTTTTGCAAGACAATGGAGTTAAGTGACTTGTCCAAGTTCACACAGCTAGCTAATTATTAAGTGTCTGAGGCCAACTTCTCCTGACTCCAGGGTCAGTGCTCTATCCACTGGGCCACCTGGCTGCCCCCATTTAAGAAACAGTTAATCTTCATACACTAGAAACTAGTTGAAAAAATAGAGAAAGCAGAAGTCCTACCGAATTTCCTTTTATGAGAAAGATATAGTTTTGACAAACAAACCAGGAAGAGCAAAAACAGAGAAATAAAACTCTGCCTGTATATCTATCTATCTATCTATCTATCTATCTATCTATCTATCTATCTCTCTATCTTTAATGTAAAATGAATGGTGTAGGAAAAATTTCCAACTAGATGATTATAATGATATAACATAGACAACATACACCATACACTATGAGCAAGTTGGATTTTTATCAGGAATGTAAGAGTGATTTAAAATTATCAATAATAAAGGCATAATTTTCCAAATTATTAACAAAAGAAAATCATGATATTAATAGGTAAAAAATATTTTGACAAAAATTCTATTAAAATTGTAGGAATTGTAGGTAGTAATGAAGCATTTCTTGAAATGCTAGAGAATTTACTATTCACACAGAAAATTGTTCTCTGAGTAATTCACATTGCTAAAATATCAT
This sequence comes from Macrotis lagotis, assembly GCF_037893015.1. Taxonomy (NCBI): domain Eukaryota; kingdom Metazoa; phylum Chordata; class Mammalia; order Peramelemorphia; family Peramelidae; genus Macrotis; species Macrotis lagotis. The sequence continues at coordinate 53,504,788 of NC_133662.1, forward strand.
CAAGAAAACTCTTGTGAAATATAATACATTTTTGAAGTACTTTATTTTTTTTCTTCAGGAAGATAAGTTGTGAAAAAATATTCCTAGCCCCACCTACAATGTTCTCCTTTCTAAACTGGCCTGAATATAACTTCAAAATTAAAGAATCATGCTAAGATATCTTATTAATAATTAGATGTATATAATTGAGAGAAGTGTGAAATTATGACTGAAAACACTTTAAATAATTTCCTCATTGAGGAGAAATATTGACATACTAGCAAGCTATCATTTCTATTTGGAGAGGCTACAATTCTAAAATATGCCAAGGGAAAATGGTGACTAAAGACTTTCAGCTTAAATTTGGAAATTTAAAGGAGAAAAAATGATGAAGAAAACATTAAAAAAATACAAACTTATCCAAAAAAGACACATTAATTATAACATAAGAAAAAGAAAACTGTAGGTATTTACATTAAAAGAATTTTTGGCCTCTTGAAAGAAAGGACAATGGGAAGGTCATACTGAAATTCCAGTCAGCCTGCACTGTTGTAAGTTATTATAAAATAAATCATAACTTTAAAATTTATATAATTTACAACATATAAAATAAATAATAAAATATTTTGACAAAAATCTGTGCATTTTAAATGAAACATAGATTTAATCATTCAACAGTAGCTAAAGAAATAACATTTCATTATATAAAAAGGCAAAAGAATTGATGAATGTTTTCAGAGCACACAACTAATAGGTAAAAAATACATAGAAATAATTTTGGGTAAGATCATATCTCATTTCAAAAATGATTATGGAGGAAAGGCTAACAGTAGTTATATGTTTCTGTTTCTTAATGTATCCTTTATTTTCAAAGATAAACCATGAAACAGTTAAATTAAAAGAAGTAAAATAAAAGGGTTCTTTTGGGTGACTTTCATATCAATCCTAAAAGCAATATCCAGTAAAAAAAGCATCATCTAAATGTTTGAGTCATTCATATTTGCACACAAAATGGAGAAATTTATAGTGGCAATTCAGGGTCAAATCTTTTCCACTAGAACTTACTAAAAATTAACCTTAAGGTTCTTTAATATATTGATTGATTGAATCATTAAAGTGGAGCACTCTAATGATGAAGATTTCAAAATCTTGGTAACTACTGGAATCTTAGAAAGATTCAGTAGATATCAAAAGTTGTACATCAGAAACTCACTATTATTCATAAAATAATAAGTGACACATTCTTATCCTACAATAACAAATATACTATCAAATGGCTGTGAATTCAACCAAAAAACTACATTGATATTGAAACATTATAGACAGAACTGATGTCCACAGTTTCCCAGGTAAAAAATTGTTCCATAATCTTTAAAGAGCAACATTTTAATAGAGGATTCTACAGAAAATATTCCAAATTTCTCAATTGAAGGAACTGGAAAAGTATTCAAATAATAGTTATCTAATGGAAGAAACATAAACTATTTGAGAATAGAACAGAGAGGATGAACTTAACTTTGTGTTCCTATGTGCAATGAGAATTATTTTGAAAGTGCTTTTAGTGATCTTTTGTAGAATATAGGGCATCTCAATACTTGTATTTAATACCAAAGAAACAAAACCCATTATTTTTTCTAATGTTGTAATAATCTATAGAACATGAATCATAAAATAACAATAAGATAACATGTCATTAGGCATTTTCTACATGAATTCCCCCCAAACCTAAGATGCAACAATATTTATAGTATTATCATTAACAATATTATCTACCACAATTTCATATTATGGTGATTTAATTCTTTTTGTTGTTAAATTTTTTTGTATCTATTAGCTCATGTTGGTTTAGTTTGATAATTTCTAAGTTCATTTTGCAAAGAGATAGCTAAAAACATGAAACATGAAAGGATAAGAAATTTGCTTTAAGTCAATGGATAGTTGCTAAAACAAGAGTAATAATAGAAAATTAACATAAATAATTAACATACTACAAGGTCAAATGATGTCAATATTTATAGAAATTTAGGAGAGCATTGAAAGGATATATATAAGAAATTGAGAGTGTTGCAGTTAATTTAGTGCCATATAAAGAAAATGTGTTAATATTATTATATAGCAATTATGTCTCACTATGTTAGTTTAGCCTCAAATTAAGGGATAAATTATGAACATATTGCCTTTAAATATAAAATCAGGTACTCATAATAAACAATAAAGTCTTGAAGACTATGGTAATAATATTTCCAAAGGAAAAATTTGTACTTATAAAGTTTTGCACATTTTTCACGTTCAGAGATGTCAGGTGAAAATATACTTTGCTCATTCCCTAAACCTTTGAATTAACATTGAAATTAATAACCATGAAAAAGTTAAGTAAAAAAATTTAAATAATAATTTCATTTAACTGTAAATATTAAATAAATATTAATTTTTATTCTTAAAGAATTTTATAATTTATTGTTCTATAAACTTTATAATAGTACATACATTAATTTCCTAGACATAAAATTATAATATAAAACTATCTTTAAAAAGTATAAGACAAATGAAGTCCACAAAAAATGCAATCTTTTGGAGGTTTTTTCCCCCTTTAACACTTCCCTACTACTATGTGGCAATGCAATCATGAGCAGAGAAAAATGCTTAATACCCATAATCTATAAAACCCTGAAAAAGCCGTCATGTTTCAGTCAGGAGCATTTTGATAATCCATTTGTACCGAATGAGAATAAAGAAATGGTTAATATTTCCAGTTAGTACTAGCCCATGAAATAATGTAGGGCTTTTTCTCTTACTTGAGTTGTTTCCTCTAGAGAGAAGACCATACAGTTTCTGCAGCTGTTACTGCTGAATAAGAATGTTATTATATTCATTGTAACAGATGTTGCACCTGGAGGTTCATCTTTTACTTTCATGAAAATTTCATCGTAGAACAGGAAATTTTTATGAAACATCAATAATTTTACAAAGTAAAACTCAATGCAAATTTTAAACTGTTTCATGAAAAATAATGAGCATTCAGAACTTTGATGAAGTTAGTATCATTTATTGAACTTACTCATACTTTCAAAAACTGCTTAAAACAATTAGTGACAAATGAACATGCATATTTGTTGACTGACTTCAAATCTGGATTTCTTTTTTGCTTGGAATATAATTTCTTCGGGAAATAAAATTTGATTTGAGGTATAAACAGTGTATAAAAATGCCTCACTACATGATTTTGTGTCTTCATTTGTCTGTTTGTCTGTGTGTGTGTGTGTGTGTGTGTGTGTGTGTGTGTGTGTGTGTGTGTAAGCTAATTCTGTTTTGACAAGTTTGTCCTTCACTATGAATGAAGGATTCCATTTCCCTTTCCTCATGATTCCTTTCTTTCTTAGAGGGAAGAAATTAAATGGTCTAGAGTAAATTGTACTTAACTTATACTTGATTCTTTTGAATTCCTGATGACAGAAATTGCCAGCCAACACCTATATGCTTTCAGAGATGAATAGAGAAATGAAAAACTCAGGCAGTTAAGTATTATTGAGCATCTCTTTCTATGTGATTTTTGCTTTCAAAAAAAAAAAAGAAAAGAAATTAGGGTAGCTGGATAGTGCAGTGGATAGAACTCTGACCCTGGAGTCAGAGGACTGGAGTTCAAATCTTGCTTCATAAACTTAATAATTACCCAGTTGTGTGACCTCGGGTAAGTCACTTGACCCCCAATGCCTTGCACATAAAGAAAAAATTGTTATTTTTACTCATTTTTTTTTTCATTTACTTTTCTAAGTCTACCCAACAAGTTGGCGACTTAATTATAATGTCTTTAGTATTTTGTTACGAATTGCACATGGGCAATTTTACAATAGACATTTTTTCTTTCTTCTTTGATGATCAACACAAACTGATCATGTCTAGTTAATACAGGTTCCTCCACTCACACTTGACACTCCAAGGAAATTAAGTCATGCACATTAAGGAATTCAGGTATTCAGGTCCTGGCATTATGAGCTATCATGTTTATGCTGATCTGACTTATCCATTATTTAATTGTGAATGGTTAATAAACCATCTGGTTCAATACCCCTATTAATAATTGTCTGGAATATATTTACACTGTTGTGATGTATTTGTCAAAGCAATCAGCTCACTTTTATCTTCTTAGAATAATAAACTGGTTATTTAAACTTACTAGTAAATTGGCCATTTATACTTAATCTATAATTTGTTTAAGGACTGGTTATTTAGCACTTTCATAAATTATGCTTCATCTCACTTAATCAGAATCAATACTGAGTCCCAAGTAGATTTATTTACCAATGACTAATGTGTATAACATCAATTAAACAACACAGGTCAAGTAAAGATGGGGGTCCAACTAAGCTCTATTAGTTTTTTCCTTTTTTTCTCCATATATGTTGCTAATAATATTTCCACAACAAAAATTTGTACTTATAAAAATTTGCACATATTGCAATCTATAAAATTACTGAAAAAATATTGATACAAAAAAATCTTATTTCCAGTAAGTGAATTATTTCAAATAAAAAAGGGGAAATGAGTCTTTCATTGAATTTTCTTTCAATTATTTGAATAAGGGAATTTCAATATTTGAAATTTGAAAAATTCAAATTTTTCAAAAATTTTTGGTCCTGGAGAATGTATTTTTTCTAAGATTATTACTTCTAGATGAGAAGAGGTAAGATGATTTATATTATATCTTTATTGGTGGAAAAAGGCTTAAGACAAAGAATTATATTTTCCTGAACAAATTTCAGTTTAATGCCTATTTCCTCAAATGGTTTCTTGCTCTTCTTCCCTCTAGAGGGTTCCCCATTGACTTGGAAATCCAAAGAGATTTTTCACTATGAAAATCTCTACCTTTGACAAAAATCTGATTAGGAATAGGACAATTAGGTTCAAGTGTTTTCATAGATTTTGATTTGGGGTGGGGTTGGGGGGAGTAGAAGAAATATTTATTCAATATCTGAAATGTAAGGAGTTAGAGAATTGGGCTTGAAATAGTATAAAAGTGTCTGTTGATCTCAGTACAAAAGCTAGCATACAACCAAGGTCAAAAGCTTCATCCTGACGCTTGTCAGATTTTTATGGCTTGAACACCAGCTTAGCCAAGCAAGACAACAAAGATCAGGTTATTTGAACTGAATGAATGCTATACCTTGATGACTAATCTTTCTGAGTTATATATCAAGAAGGTTTTCCTACTTTGTTAACTGTTAACTCTTTACATATATTTAAGCATTTTTATTGTATTCCTGTATGACTAGACTTGCCTGGGTCAGGTTGACCCAAAAGAGGATAAACATAACACATAGCACGTTCACTTAGATGAATGGAAACATAGAAAATAATTTGTGGAAAGGGGAAGAATAGGAAATGAGGCAAAGCATCATGTGGGGAAAAGATAGTGTTGCATGAGTTGAGCTTTATAGGAAAAATTGGGATTTTAAGAGGCAGGGGTGATAGGGGACTGCATCTTTGCATTAAATTTTGGTGTTGCTATTATAAAGAAAAAGAGATAATAGACATAGTTATTTGTATGAACTACATCAAAAAAGCTGGTTTTACTTGCCTATTTAAAACATGCTGGAAAAAATAAGTGTGAGAGATATGAAATTCCAGACAGTGAAAATTGTATCTTATTTTAAAAGCTTATAGGAAACAAGTGGAGTTGTTTATTCAGGGAGAGATTTGTTCTAACCTGATCTTTTGAAGTATCAATTTGGGAGCTTAATGGAATATGGTTAAGGAAGAAACTTGAAACAAGGATACCAATTAGGAGTTTATCACAATAGCCCAGATGTGGAATAAAAGATGGACATGTACTAGAGTTGTGGTCATGAATATTTTCTTCTAACCTGTAAAATTAGCTCAAGTTGATAAAATTCAAGAATTTACAACAATGTAAACTATATATTTTATGTTAAGAAAACCAATAAACAGAAATACCCGTCTGAAGCTGAAACCAGCATAAGAAATACTATTATTATGTACATCTTGATGTATATTCACTACATTTAGAATTTTTGTGTATACGTAAAGTTTTTGTCCTTTATAGATTTACAGCTGTCCTTTTACAATGTTTTTGAATAAGTTCCTATAAAGGGGTAGGTTATTCCAGGATGAGAGTTTGTTCTCCTTTGGTGTATATGTGTAATCAAACTTATGTTAATGGTCATGCTGTGCATTCTGGTATTCTTACCTTAGAACATTAAAGTAATTACTTGTGATGTGGTTAAAGCAGGGATTTTACCAGCATGAATTTGCACTTTGTAAGTCACACATGAATGCAATATTTTATTGGCAAGGGATATGAAATAGATTCTAAATCCCAAGAGTTTAATTGCAAAAATGTCATGTGTTCTAAGACCTATAATTATGTTGCAAACTTCAGTGTCACAACTAGAGTGATACCAGTGCTATCAAAGAAAGCTGTTTTGAAATGCTTTAGGAAGGTCTGTCGTATTTCAGCATCTGAAAAGCAAAGTTCCCTTGAATCATTTAACATCTTTCTTCAGCTGTCCTAGGGGGAAAAGGTTATACTGGGCTACTTAATATATCTCATTGGTGTATAGGACAATTTGTATTCATAAGCCAAATTGCATCATGCTATTTGAAGATGAGTTGTATTGTTCTGACATCTCATTTGGAAGCATGTTAATAGCTACCCACAAAATATCTAAAGCATAATGATTTGATATTCTTTTCAAGAATTTTGTGTCATTATCTATATTAGGCACTGCATGTAATTAGTATGTAATCATTTAATCTTTCTGGTGCCCCGACTACTAATGGACCAAGATGAACGCAGAGGTGGTTCAAATGTGATCTAAAGAGATATATTCAAAATTATTTGTAACTGAACTGAATTTTGCAGATGTTGTGCATAAATGCACCCTTCAGGGGACCTGACCTTCAGGATATGTTTTCCATGCTCAAAGGAACAGGAAATAATAGAGCTTTTAATGCAGCTATTCAGAAACTACCCAAGCATTTTAGACCATAGAAAAATGCTCCCTCTGAGAGACATATGCTAAGGAAGATAGCTGAAGAACATGGTTAGCCTGTTGATTCTCTCACTTGCTGATTGACTAGTTATATTCATCATATGATTTAAGGAGACACAATCCTAATGTCAGTCTTAAAAAAAAAATAATTTTAGATGGCTTTCTCTCAAGTATGTGGTTGTTTAGATGATGTCTCATTCGGCAGAGTGCAACATCACTGTAAAATAGGGACTATGTGAAGGTGGGATGAGGGACAAGAAAGAAAACTATTGTTTTAGTAAGAGAAGCAAATTGAAAATCAAACAACCAGAATGCAAAATTCATTTGGCAAGAACCTGAGACAAAGTTTGATCAAATATCCCAGAGAACTTTCAAGTAATTGTACACCTGAAAATACATTTGTAGATAACTTGGCATCAAAAGCACCAAGGTGAAGCGACACTGAGGTCAAAAGGTAGTTATGGTAAATATTTTCATCATTTGATAGAAATGAAATTTGTTTGCTTTTTTTTAAAATTCCACTAAAATTAAACCTCTGCAAAAAAATTTTAAAAATGCAACAAGGGACCCTTCATGACAAAAGGCAATGTCAGAGTTAGAAGTGACAAAAGGCAATTCTTTGTCTTCTTTTTAAAAGGTCTTCCAGACATCCAGCCAAGATGGCAGAGAGAAGACAGACTCTGTGTTAAGTGCTCCTAGTTCCCCTCAAAAATAACACGAAAGAAACTTATGAACAGAAATTTGATGGACAAAACCAAGAAATAGAAGCTAGGACAGGAACATCTACCAGCAAGGTGTATCTCAGGGGACAATGGTTGAAGTGGGGATGGAGAGCAGAGGGTGAGCACAGGGATAGCAATGGAGTGAAACAGAGTACAGGTCTTAGCTGCAGATACTTTGGTGAGTGGTGGGTCCAAGTCCCAACTTTTGCTGCAGAATCTTTGGCTGGGGGAGAGGAAATCTGGTGAGCCCCATTCAATGGGAAGGTGAGTTCCAGCACAGAGAGATGCTGAGTATCCCTGGAAAACAATCAGCTTGGCACAAGACTTGAGCTCTATACATTTTTGTGGAGCCTTCTTCCCAGAATGAATGGTAACTGCCCTGCTCCAACCCTCAGGCTTAAATGTGGGCAACATAGTTTCCTCAGCTGAAAAGGGGTATTAACTCCCTCCTCCAGTGCCCAGCCCATAGTCCAAGAGCAATTCAGACCCTGCTACCCCTCTGCCCTCCCTCCTTACTCTCTTTATGAGGATTAGTGAAAGGGCTTGAAACACTCCAGTGAAAGCAACCAGGACCTCCTACTGAGCAGCACTTGGAATTACTCTACTACTTGAACAAAGCCTCTAGGGTTCTCAAAGCAGAACTTTGAGAGCCAACTCCTCCCCCCCCCAACAAGATCCTAGGAAAATGAAGAAAGGCCAATGAAAAGGGGGGGCCCATGACAAAATTCTAAGAAGAAACAGATTCTAACTCAGAGAGATCTAGCACTTCTGAGAAGAATATGAATTGCTTTCCAGCCCAGAAAGACATACTGGAAGAAATCAGGAAGGAGTTAAAAAATCAATTGGAAAAACAGGGAAAAGAATGTCAAGAGAATATTAACACATTACAAGAGGAAAAAAAAACATCTAGCAAAGAAAAAACAAACAAACATATTCTTGGACATTACAATTGTACATATACAAAAAGAAAACAAATCTCTCAGAACTACATTTGGACAAATGGAAACCTCATCCAAAAATTAGAATTGACCAATTGGAAAAGGAGTTGCAAAAGGTAAATGAAGAAAATTTTTGTCTAATAAAAATTAATGGAGCCTGTGGAAACTAATGAAATTCATGAGACAAAAATATCACGTTAAACAAAAACCAAAAGATCGAAGAAATAGTAGGAAATATAAAATGCCTCATCAGCAAAACCACTGACCTCAAGAATAGATCAAGAAGAGACAACCTGAGAATTATAGGTCTTCCTGAAAACATTGAATAGGGAAAAAAAAGCCTGGACTTAATATTACTGATAGAAAATGGCCCTGATATCATGGAACTAGAGGGCAAAAGAATTATTGAAAGAATACATGGATACCCTCTAGAAAGAGCTCCTAAAATGAAAACACGAATTATGCCCTTTGAGCATAATTCCAAATTGCTCTCCAGAAAGATTGGATGAGTTCACAACTCCACCAAAAATGTATATGTGTCCCAGATTTTCCACATCTCTTCCAATATTAATCATTGTCCTTTTTGGTCATATTGGCCAGTCTGAGAGTTGTGAGGCTGTATCTCAGAGATGTTTTAATTTGCATTTCTCTAATAAGTAATGATTTGGAGCAATTTTTCATATGACAATGTATTGCTTTGATTTCCTCAGCTCTAAATTGCCTTTGCATATCTTTTGACCATTTGTCAATTAGGGAATGGCTTTTTTCTTTTAAAATTTGACTCAGGTCACTGTATATTTTAGAAATGATTCCTTTCTCATAAATACTAGTTACAAAAATTGTTTCCCAATTTACTACATTTCTTTTGATTTTGGTAACTGGTTTTGTCTGCACAAAAACTTTTTAATTTTATGTAATCAAAATTAGTAAGTTTGTTTTTAATGATGTTTTCCATCTCTTCCTTGTGAAACTGCTTCCCTTTCTATAGATATGACTGATAAACTGCCCCTTGATATTCTAGTTTGCTTATAATGTTGTTTTATGTCAAAATCCTGTTCCTTTTTTGATCTTATCTTGCTACAGGGTATGAGGTGTTGGTCTAATCTAAGTTTCTTCCATACTAACTTCCAATGCTCCCAACAGTTTTTATTGAAGAGAGTTTTATCACAATAGCTTGACTCTGGGTTTATCAAACAGCAGGGTACTATAATCATTTCCTGCTATTGCACCTAGTCTATTCCACTGATCCATGACTCTATTTCTTAGCTAATACCAGACAGATTTGATGACTAATACTTTATAGAATAATTTTAGTTCTGGTAAAGATAAACCACTTTCTTTTGCAATTTTTTTTCCCCCTGAATTCCTGGAAATTCTTGACTTTTTATTTCTCCTTATAAATTTAGTTACAACTTTTTCTAACTCATTAAAGTAATTTTTGGAATGTTGATTGGTAGGGCAGTAAACAAGTAGTTTAGTTTTGGTACAACTGTCATTTTTATTTTATTAGCTCGCTCTATCCATGGACAGTTGATATTTGTCCAGTTATTTAAATCTTATTTTATTTGTGTGAGAAGTGTTTTGTAATTCTTTTCAAAGGGTTTTTGAGTCTGTCATGGCACGTAGACTCCCATGTATTTTACATTGTCTGAGGTTACTTTGAATGGAATTTCTCTTTCTAGTTCTTTCTGTTGTATCTTGCTAATCATATATAGAAATTTTGAGGGTTTATGAGGGTTTATTTTATATCCTGAAACTTTGTTAAAATGGCTAATGGTTTCCAGTAGATTTTTAGATTTTTTTTGAGATTCTCTAGGTGTACCATCATGTCATCTGCAGTGAGAGTTTTGTCTCTTCCTTCTATATTCTAATTCCTTTGATTTATTTTTCTTCTCTTATTGCTGAAGCAAACATTGCTAATACAATACTTGATAGTAGTGGTGATAATGGACATAGTTGTTTCACACCTGATTTTATTGGGAATGCCTCTAGCCTATCCCCATTGCATATAATGCTTATTGATGGTTTCAGGCAGATACTGTTTATTATTCTGAGGAGCAATCCATTTATTGCTACACTCTCTAGTGTTTTAGTAGGAATGGGTGCTGTATTGTCAAAAGCTTTTTCAGCATCTATTGATATGATCATATAATTTCTGATAGGTATATTATTGATATAATTAATTATATGATCAGTTTTTCTAATATTAAAACAACCCTGCATTCCTGGGATAAAACCTACTTGACCATAATGTATTATCAATGGAATAACTTGTAGTAATTCTTTTTTTTAACATTTTATTCCAGAATTTTGCATTTATTTTCATCAGGGAGATAGATCTATCATTTTCTCTCTCAGTTTTAACTCTTTCTGGTTTAGATATCAGCAGCATATGGGGGGTTATAGAAAGAATTGGGCAGAGTGCCATCTTCACCTGTTTTTCCAAATTGTTTAATGGAATTGGAACCAATTATTCTTTAAATGTTTGATAGAATTCACTTGTGAATCCATCTAGTCCTGGAGATATTTTTCTTAGGGAGGTCAATAAGTGTTTGTTGAATATTTTTTCTGAGATAGGGTTATTTAGGTTTTAAACTTCCTCTCCATTTAATCTGGGTAACATATTTTTGTAAATACTTGTCCATTTCACTTAGATTATCAAATTTATTGGCATAGAGTTGGGAAAATAATTGCAAACATCTACTTTAATTTCTTCCTCATTGGTGGTGAGTTAACCGTTTTCATTTAAGATATTAGTAATTTGGTTTCCTTCTTTCTTTTTTTAATCAAATTCACCATAGTTATATCAATTTTACTGTTTTTTTCATAAAAAACAGCTCTGGGTTTTCTTTATTAGTTCAATAGTTTTCTTTCTTTTGATTTTATTAATTGCTCCTTTAATTTTTAGAATTTCAAATTTGGTATTTAATTGGGAGTTTTAATTTGTCCTTTCTCTAATTTTTTTAGTTGCATATTTAGTTCATTGATTTCTTCTTTCTCTAATTTATTCATGTAAACATTGAAAGATATTATATATCCCCTGAAAGCCACATTGAGTGAATCCATTAGGTTTTGGCAAGTTTTTTCATTATTGTCATGATCTAGGTTGAAATAATCAATTCTTTCTACATTTTGTTGCTTGAGCCACTCTTTCTTTAAACTGAAGTTATTTAGCTTTCAATCATTTCTGAGTCTGCATCTCCCAGACCCAGCATTGCATATGATTTTTATTGTTTTATGAGCTGAGAAAGATATATTTACTATTTCTGCATTTCTGCAATTGATCATTAGGCTATGTCTTAGTACATGGTCAAATTTTGTGTAAGTGCCATGTACTGCAGAAAAAGAAAATGAGACTCTTTCTCCCAAGTGAGCATATAGCCATTTTCATCTTATTGGATAGCAGTTTTTTGCCCTTTTTAACTTTTTTTGTGCCTCTTGAGCCTCCTCTTTGATGTCCAAATTTCCTATTTAGATCTGGGCTTTTCATCATGAAATTTTGGAAGTCTTCCATTTCTTTAAATGTCCACCTTTTACCCTGGAAGAGAAAGCTAAGTTTTGCCAGGTACAGGTATCTTGGCTGCACTGCAAACTCCCTTGCTCTTCAGAATATCTCATTCCAGGTCCATCAGTCCTTTAATGTTGCTGTGGCCAATTCTGGTGCAATCCTCACTGTGGCTCCTTGGTATTTAATTTTTTTTTCTTTCTGGCTACTTGCAGGAATTATTTTCTTTTCTTTGATTGTTCTGAAATTTGGTCACAACATTCCTTGGTGTTTTCATTTTAGGATCTCTGTCTGGAGAGGATCAATGTATTTTTTTTCAATAACTATTTTGCCCATGATATCAGGGCAATTTTCCATCACCAAATCCTGTAATACTAAGTCCAGGTTTTTTTTCTCTTCGATGACATCAGGAAAGTCTATAATTCTCAGGTTGTCCCATGATCATCTATTCTAAAGGTCAGTGGTTTTGCTTATGAGGTATTTTACATTTTCTTCTATTTTTTCAAACTTTTGGTTTTGTTTAACAGATTTGTGTCATCTCACAAAATTATTAGTTTCCACTGATTCCATTCTTTTTGTAGTGAATAATTTTCTTCATTTATTTTTTGCAACTCTTTTTTTCCATTTTGCCATTTCTATTTTTGAAGGAGTTTTCCATTTGCCAAAGTGTAGTTGTGAGAGAATCATTTTCTTTTTTCTTTTGCTCAATTGAGGGTTTGAGAGAATTATTTTCTTTTAGCATTTGTTCAATTGAGGATCTAAGAGAATTTTTCTCATTTTGTATTTGTCCAATTGTATTTTCCAAGGATTTATTTTCTTGTTGTGAGATGTTAATTCACTCTTTAGTTTCATTTCCCAATTTTTCCAATTGATTTTTAAACTCCTTCCTCATTTCTTCAAGGAAGTTGTTCTACCTGGAGACCAATGCATATTCTCTTCAGAAGTCTGAGATCTCTCTGGATTTGAATCTATTTCCTCTAAATATTTTTCCATGGCCCCTATTTTTGCTGCCCTTTCTTCATCTTCCTAGCATCTTGAGTTGAATGGGTGTGGCCACTCTCAGAGGGTTGCTTTTGAAGAAACTAGAGGTTTTGTTCACTTGGCTTAGTAATGCCAAGGGCCAGCCAGTATGGGCACACTGGTTGCGTTCTCTGGAGTGTTTGAGGTCCTCAGCAGCAGGGTCTGATTTGACCTTGAATAATGAACTGAGCCCTGGGAAAGGGAGTCAATCTCCCTTTTAGTTGAATTAACTCTGTTGACTACACCTTAGCCTGAGTGGGTGGGGGTTGTTTGTTGTTTGTTCTGTTCCATTGGCTCCACTGAAAGTATGGAGCTCAGGTCCCAGACATAGCTTGCTCTGAAACTCTGCACTGGAACTCACCATCTAGTAGCTCCACTCCCCTTGGTTAAAGTTGGATCTTGCACCTGCCACTCACCAAAGTCTCTAAGGCTGAACCTGGCCCTCTGGATTCCCCCAGCTTCTGTTCCCATGTTGAACATCTGCTCTTGTCTCTCCATTCACCCACTATGTCCTGAGACAGACCTTCTTCCTAGGTGTCCTTCCCCTAGCTTCTCTTTCTGGCTTATGTCGATCTAATTTCTGTTAAGATGTTTCTTTCATGTTGTTTCTGAGGGGAAGAGAAGCATTTAACATAGCACCTGTCTTCTCTCCACCATCTTGTCTGGAAGTCATTTTATATTTTTTTTCTGTATGACTTTCAAATATTTTATTGTCTGCAGTTACTTTAAATGCAATTTCTCCTTTTTATCACTTTCAATGCTGTTGATTTTTTGTGGATTTTATATTCTTCTATATCACTGTAATTGTTACTTGTTTCAAGTAGCTTTTTATTTAATTTTCTAAGCTTCTCTAAATATACATTATAAAATTAGTCACAGAGTGAATTTTCTTTCTCTCACTGACAATTCTAATTTTTTTTTATTTCTTTGTCTTACCTTTTTACCAAAGTTAGTAATTCTAATACTGTATTGAATAATAGTGGTGATGAAGGACATAGTTCTTTCACCCCAGATCTTATTGGTAATGCTCCTAGTTTATCCTGTCATGTATAATGTTTGTTGAGGGGTTTACATAGGTACTGCTTCTTATTTTAAGGAAAACTGCATTTCTTCCTTTGCAATTAAGAGTAATGGATGCTGCATTTTGTCAAAGGCTTTTCTAGCATCTGTTGTGAAAAATCATGATTTCCATTGGTTTTCTTACCAATATGTTCAACTATGTTGACTGTTTTCCTAATATTAGATAATCCCAGCTACCAGGTATAAATACTACCTGATTATCATGTAATAATAACTTAAAATCTCTTTCCTAAAATTTTATTTAAGATTTTTTTCATCAATGTTCTTTAGGGAGATTGTTCTATAATTTTCTTTGTGTATTTTGGCTTTTCCTGGTATAAATATCAGCATCATATTGAAGTCATGAAAAGAATTAGACAGAACTAACCTATTCATAAAAATAGTTAAAGCGAAATTGGAATTAATTGTTCCTTAAATGTTTCATCAAATTCACTTAAAATCCATCTAGAACTGAAGACTTTTTCTTAGGGAGTTTATTGATGATTACTTAATTTCTTTTTTAAATGGGGTTATTTAAGTATTTCTTTTCCTCTCTTATTATTCTGGGTAACTAATATTTTTAATAAATATACATCCATTTCATTCAGGTTTTCAAATTTATTGGAAAATAGTTTGTTGGGTGGCTAGGTAACACAGTGGATAAAGCACCAGGCCTGAAGTCAAGAGTACCTGGGTTTAAATCCAGTCTCAGACATTTAATAATTACCTAGCTGTGTGGCCTTGGGCAAGTCACTTAACCCCATTTGCCTTGCAAATAAAACCCCTAAAAATATAGTTTGTCAAAATAGCTCCACATTATCTCTTTAATTTCCTCCTCTGGTGGTATATTCACCCTTTTCATTTTTTATATTGGTAATTTGGCATTCTTTTTTCCTTTTTTTCATCAGATTAACCAAAGGATCATCTATTTCATTTTTTAATAGAACCAATTCAGTTTAATTTATTAGATTAATTATTTTCTTACTTTCAATTTGATTAATCTCTACTTTTATTTTCAGAATTTCTAATTTGACATTTAAATGGGGTTGTTTATTTTTTCCTTTTCATAGCTTTCTTAGTTGTATGTCCAATTCATTGATCTACTCTTTCTCTATTTTATTCATAAATGCATTTAAAATATAAAATTTCCCCTAAAATTTGCTTTGACTGCATCCCATAAATTTTGTCATAATATCTCATTGCTGTCATTTTTTTGCATGAAATGGTTGATTATTTCTAGGATTTGTTGTGTGATCCACTCATTCTTTAAAATTAGGTAATTTAGTTTGCAATTAATTTTTCATTTATTCTTCCTTGAACCTTTATTACATGTAAATTTTATTGCATCATTATCTGAAAAGTATGTATTTGTTACATCTGCCTTTCTACATTTGATTGTTTGGTATAAGTGCTATGTACTGCAGAGTAAAGAAATATTCTTTACTATTCTCCAATGCAATTTCATCTAAGGTCTTTTACAGTTAAGATTTCTATGATTTTATTTGTCTTCACTTCTTTCTTGGTTATTTTTTATTAGATTTATCTAAATCTGAGAGAGGGAGATTGAGGTTGTCCACTATAATAGTTCTGCTGTGTATGATAACCTGCAATTTGTTCAGTTTCTCCTCTAATAATTTAGGTGTTGAATTACTTGGTGCATATATGTTTAATAATGATATAAGCCTTTCGTGCTTTTAAGAAGACGCAGTTTCACTCCTTACATTTCTATTAAGATTTATTTTAGATTTTGCTATGTTTGAGATCAGGATTGTTACTGCTGATTTTTTTTGACCTCTGCTGAAGCACAATATAATTTGCTCCACTCTTTTATTGTTACCCTGTGTGTGTGTGTGTGTGTGTGTGTGTGTGTGTGTGTGTGTGTGTGTGTGTGTGTGTGTCTTTGCCTCTAATGTAGGTTTGGAAACATTTTATTGCATGATTCTGGTTCCTTAACCATTATACTATCTGTTTCTCTTTTATGGGAGAGCTCATCCTACTCACATTTACAGTTATGATTACTAATCCTGTATTTCCCTCCATGCTACCATTCCTCACTTTTACTTTTCTCTTTTAGTCTTCCTCTTATTTCTCCTCAACATTGTTTTGCTCCCTTTCCCCTTTTATTTTTCTTTTGAAATTTATCTTTGACTTTACTGTTATTTTTGCCTTCACCTTCCCTTTTATCAGTCTCATATTCCCCTTTCTTTTCCTTCTCCCACTATTTTGCTGCAGGGTTTGACAGATTTTTTTAAAATCCAAAGTATTGGGAATGTATGTTCTTCCCTCTCTGGGTCAAATCTGTTGAGAGTATGATTTATTCAGTGTTCACCTCCTCCCCTCTTTCCCTCTACTCTAATGGATCTTGTACCTTTTTCCCTGAAGCTATCTATTCACTCATGTCTAATTTTCTCCTTGTATAGTCCATCTTTTTATGTCTTTATTGTTTTAACCCTGTCTTATACCTAAAACCACTTTGTTAAAATATACTCATTTTTTGTTTTTCCTGATAGAAATACCATTCTCAAAGTTTCATTGATAAGTAACATTGCCTTATAGTCACTATGTACACTCCATATTCTGTCCCTTTAAAATACATTTTGGAAGAATCAATAATCACATCAAATTATAAGTGATTTATACTGCTACTTTTTTTCATTTACCCTCCATGGACATATAATCATCAGGAACCAAAGCATCATGCAATTTTAAATCATTTCATGAAAAATATATTACTTCCCTTCCAACTCACTCTATCCAATTTTAGCCAAAGTATCAAGTAAAGAAAAATTGTTTCATGATCTTTTCATGTTCAGTCCCTCTAAGTATACTCTCTTCCTTTGTTTTTGTAATATTCCAACCATAACTCTACATACCTCTCCAGACGAAGTATTGAGTATAATCTCTCCCTGTGACCCTTTAGCATGGCAAATATAGTACTATAACCTTTATTAATTTAAGCATGAATTAAGGTAAGATCATTTCTTGATCTATTTCTGTACAACTTTTCTAAGTACATTTCCACCCTCTTTCCTTATTGTACTGCTACCCTTCTTAACTAAAGTATCCAGTAAAGTTACTTCATTATTTAATTATGTATAGAATCTCCAATTATACTCCCTTTATCTGTCTCTACAGGAAATGCCACCCTCATAATCAACATTGCATTATGTCTCATTTATTCCCATATCATTTAAGTACAAATATATTCAACCTTTTAACTCACATTTGAGAAATACAATTCTCAAGTTAGAAGTATTATCTTCACATATAGAGATGGTACAGTTTAAAGATCTTAATGTATTCCCCCCTTTTTTGCTTGATTCTTGTAATTGATTATTGAATTTTCTGTTCAGTTCTTTTTAATTAGAAAAATTTTTATCAGAAATTTCTCTTTCATTGAAAAGCTGTCTTTTCCCCGATGGAGTATAATACATTTTGCAGAGTAGTTAATTCTTGGTTCCAATTCAAGATCCTTTATCTTATAGAATAGCATATTTCAGGCCCTCTCATTCTATAATGTTAAAGCCAATAAATCCTTTATAATACTGATTGTGATTCCTTTGCAATTAAATATGTTTTGATTGTTTGCAGTATTTTCTCCTTTAGTTGACAGTTCTGGAATTTGGCTATGATATTCTTTGGAGTTTTTATTCTGGGGATTTCTGTCTAATGGTGTTCTGTGTATTCTTATAAGAACTATTTTGTTTAGTTGATCTAGTATATAAGGACAATTTTCATGTTAATTTCCCTTCCTGTTGACCTGCTATCAAACTGAGCCAGCACCTGGGTTGTTGTATAACTGCTGGGACATTATGAACTGCATCTGTGACTTGAAAAGTCCCACTGACTTGCTTATTCTCCCACCTTTCACTGACAAGACATACCCATTCTGAAGATCGTCCATGATGTCTGTAATTGAGAACTTATTTTTCTCTTTTTTATGATGAAATCTATAGCTTTAATGTCTGTGAAGAGGGTTCACTTAATGTTGTGTAGGGAAAAGTTCTGGGAGTATGCTAGCTTCACTCTACTACCTTGACTCCACTCCACAAGTCTGCTCTATTCCATCAGGTTTTTTTTTCTGGATATGGATAGGATTTTCCTTTATGAGTCCTTTGTGCATGGCTTGCATCCCTATATTGCTGCAAGGAGCTGGATCATTCACAGGTGATCATCACATAGTTTCACTGTTCATTTCACTTTGCATAAGCTTATATGACTTTCAAGATTTTTCTTAAAACTTCTTGTTTATCATTTCTTATTGAACCATAGAATTTCCTTATATTCATTTACAATAGCTTGTTCAACCATTGTCAAGTTGATGAGCATCCCTTCAATTTCCAATTCTTTTTTATGTTTGTTTTTGTAAGGCAAAGGGTTTAAATGACTTGCCCAAGGTCACAATGTTAAGTAAGTAGAAAATGTCTGAGGCCAAATTTAAACTCAGGTCCTCCTGACTCCAGAGTCTGTGCTCTATCCACAGTGTCAACTAACTGTACCATCAATTTCCAAATCTTTACCACCACATAAAGAATTTGTATAAATAGTTTTGTACATGTAATTCTTTTTTCCTGTCTTTTTTATGATCTCCTTGGAATACAGATCTTGTAATTGTATTAGTGGATCAAAAAAATGTGCACATTTTGATTACCCTATGGAAATAGTTCCAAATTGTTCTCCAGAATGATTGACTTATTTCACAACTCTAGCAACTGTGCATTAGTGTCCCAATTTTCTCACATCCTCTTAATTTATAATTTTCCTTCTTTTTTATATTAGCCATCCTGAAAGGTTTTAATTTGCATTTCTCTAATTAAAAGTAATTTTGAACACTTCTTCATATGCCTATTGATAGCTTTGATGTCTTCATCTAAAAACTGACTGCTCATATCCTTTGACCATTTATCAATTTAAGACTTCTAAATCTGGCAAAATTCTCTTTATATTCAAAAAAATGAGGCCTTTATGAGAGACACATGCTAATTGTTAAGATTGTTCTGAACTTTCTGTTTTTTTTCTAATCTTATAGAATTCCTTTTGTTTGACAAAAAAATTTTGAATTATATAATCAATATTTCTTTTATATTTTGGAATGTTCTTTAGCTCATATTTAGTCATGAATTCTTCCTCCCTTTAGAACTGAGAGCTAAACTATTACTTATTTTATTATTTTCCTTATTGTTTTATCCATTATGTTTAAATATGCGTACATTTTGACATTATCTTCATACATAGTGTGAGATGTTGGTCTATAATTATTTTGTACCCTAATTGTTTTCTAGTTTTCCTAACAGTTTTGTCAAATAGTGAACTTTTTTCCTAAGAGCTGGAATCTTTGGGTTAAACAAACACTAGGTTACTATGGTATTTACTACTGTGTCTTGTGTACCCACTCTATTCCACTGACCCTTTCTCAGGACGAGATGGTTTTAGTTATTACTGCTTTATAATATAGCTTGAAATCTGGTATGGCAAGGCCAGCCACCTTTCTTTGGATATTTTCTTCATTAATTAGCTTGATATTCTCAACCTTTTGTTCTTCCAGGTGAATTTTCTTTTTCCTTTTTCTAACTGTATCAAATAATTTTTTGTGGTTGTTTGATTTGATATGGCTCTGAATAAGTAGATTACCTTAAACAAAACTGACATGTGGGAGCACAGGCCATTCTAACAGCAATGACACAAATCATTTCCAAGTAAACCGCCACCCGGACAATCTCAGGAGCTGGCTTGCCGCCCTTAGAGATAAGGTGCGCTGGAGTCCTTGGGAGGTGGACATTCCACACTACAGACCAAGGGCACTAGACACAGCTGTGTTTTATCACCTTCTCCCTAACATACCCCCATATCCTGTAACGCAAGATGTTGTACATAACCCACTTGTTTAACAAGCCAATTACTTCATTATTCTTTGTTCTACCCGGGAAGACCTAATAGTATATATGTAATAGCTAAGCAGTAATAAAATTGAGCTCGAGGCATAAGGCAGTAGTGGCTTGACTCCTTATTCTCAGCTCCCCACCAGGAGGGAGGTCACCATTGTGAGCCCCAAGGTGAAGCAAGCCACAACACTGACATTTTTATCGTATTGACTCAGCCTACCCATGAGCTATTGGTATTTTTCCCATTTATCTAGATATGACTTTATTTGTGTAAAAATTGCTTTTTAATTGTATTCATATAGTTCCTGGTTTTGTCTTGGCAGTGAGTGGAAATTTAAAAGAAGAATCGCATTTCAAATGGGCAATGTAAGGTAGGGAATTCTGGGATTAGGAAAAAAATTGAATAGAGGCATAGAGGGAAATGAGAGGGCAATATATTTCAGAAGCAAAAAAAATAAGTAGTTCATTGTGACTGAAGTATACATTCCATGGAGAAAAGTTATGTGAAAAAACAATGCAAAGATTGTGTGGCACCCTATTGTTAAAAGTTTTGAAAGGCAGGTAAATGTGTTGTTAAACTTGCTTAACCTCAAACTGATTTGATCAAATCCAAAATAAATGAAGTAATGTGAAAGAAAGATTTAGACTGGGTGAACAAAATAAAGAATACTGGTAAAGAGAATATTTCAGTATTCTATTGTATAAGTAAGTGATTAAAACAGAAGGACTACTGCAAGGGGGAATGGCTGAAAGCTGTAATAGAGATGTCATAATTATAATGTGACAACTAATTTTATAAATTAGGGAATGACTAGAGAAACCTCAAAGATAATCTTATTGATATAAAAAGATTGGTAAATAGCAGTGCCACATATAGCAATAGTGAAATCAGAAGAAGAAATAGGTTCAAAGAGAATGAATATGAAGTAAATCATCATGTTAATATTATACCATTTGATGGTTTCTCTAAAGAATTAAGACTCAAGAACTTCTCTGGAACCAATAAAGGAATTTATTAATGATAAGAGACTAGATTCCTCTCTTGAGAAATTACCAACTAAGTGAAGAAATAACAGGAATTTTTGAAGGATCTGAAAGCATTGTTTTCAACAGATGGCAGGGGGGTTGCTTTGGGTCTTGTAACCTTGGTGGAAATTCATACCTGGTAATCCAGAACACATACAGAAAGTTTCACTTAGTGGAGTGTTGAAGTATGATAATGACACTGCAATTAGCTTGACTTCATCATAAGTTCATCCAATGAAGAGTAGTGTGTCAGAATTGAACTAGAAATAGTCTCTTCTGTGATTTATGGTTCAGGTTTGTAGGTCCATATCCCTGTGGAACTGCTTTCTTATTGTCTACCTAAATAGGAGTTAGACCCTTGCTATTCTACTCTAATGGCTTCTTTGGAGGAGTCAGGGAATTGGTGTGGGGGGTACACTCCATTAAGATACATTGTGTCTGGGATGATGCTGAAACATCCAAGTGGAGATTCCATGCAAGTAGTTGGAAATAAAACATTTGATCTCAAAGTAATCTCTGGATTGGAAATATCAGTTTGGGAATTACCTATATAGAATTGGTAACTGAAACTAGGAGAACAAATGAGAAAACAAAGAGAACAGAGACAAAGAGAGCAGAGTTGTGAATCAAGCTATAGACCCTCTGGACAAACTTTATTAAGAAGTCAGGAAGAAGAGAAGAAGCAAACAATGCAGTCAGAGGAGCAACTACTAAAATGGTTGGAGGAAAATCAAAAGGGTATGTTAACTTCAGATTGAAGAAGGGGAACTATCTAAAATCAGGAAATTTTCAATACTGTTAAGTGTTCAGATAATTGAAAAAGAAAAGAAGTTCAAATGGACATTAATAATGAAGTTTTACTTCTAGGAGAAAGTGGAAAGAAATAGCATTAAAGATCCAGATAGGAGGATTAACCTTCCAGGATGATTGTGCTATCTTGTCACCTGTGACTGAAAGCAAAGAGGTGGCAATACTGAGAAGAAAGCTCATCTTTGGTGACCTCATTTTTTTTTCTTTCTGTGAAACAAGTATATAGGTCAATTATGCTAAGTGTGTAAGTGTGGTTTTTGTTTCTTTTGTTTTGTCTCTGTTATTTATTGGTATATGGAGTTCCAAATAAGGTAACACTATCTTCTTATGTAGATTCACAGGTGTTCAGCTACTTAGAGCATTAGAGACTTTCTTGGAACACTGAACAAAGAAATGACTTTCCCAGAATTTTAATACTGTCAGAAGGTGTTAGAGGTAGAACTTAAACCCTTGTAATTCTGACTTGAAAACCAATGCTACATTTTGCCACTCTGTGCTTCTTTTTTTCTGCCTGTGCTTATTGAGTGCAAATCATAAAATTTGTTTACAAGAGTGTGATTGATATTTGCTCTTCATTCTTGAAGAAGATCATAGCATTAGTGAGGTGATGCCATGTCATGCAATGCGATTTGTTAGTAATACGAATGAAGTTTAAAAGATTTTGCAATAGCAGCAAAAGTCTAGCCAAAATCTTTTATTTTTGATACATATTTGTTTTTATTTAGCTTGATTTCTTTCTCTCCTGGAATATTTGAAAGCATATTGGATTGTTAGCGTTGTCAAAGGGTGAATATTTTTGAATATACAGTATGAGGTCAGAGTAGCAAAAACCTCTAAATTAATAGTCATTGAGAAATGAAAGTGGTAAATCAAAATTTCAGATTTAGATAAAGAGGAAAATAAAGCCATAATGGAGAATAAATTAGAGAGGGTTAAGGGGAAAAGGATCTCAACTAGGTAGAAAAGTTTGCTTTGTGGGAATAGGTGTAAAACTCTATAGAAAGGTAAAATAAGAGAGTATAGCTTTAAGAGTTTATCTTAAAGGTCAAACTACATCAAGAGGTGTTGAGAAGTTACATGTGTTTTTGTTTGCAAATGACTAAAGAAGGAAAGAAAAGACAGGTTTAGAAGTGTTTGAGAAACTGAATGGTCTGGTTGCTCTGATGATAATGAAAAAAATATAAAACATGAGTTAAGAAATTAAATATTTTCTAAATTAACTAAAAATGTTGGAGGAGGGAAAGAAGCAAGCAAGGAAACAAGGCATGAAGGAAGAAATCAAACAAAAAAGGAATGATTTTTAAAGTACTATTTATGAAACACTGTATTTTCCAAGGAGCAAAACCAGGATGTTTGTGGTAGATGACAAGAACAAGGAGAAAGTGGTACAAAGATATTAAATGAAACTCAGTAGACAACAAAATAAGAAATGATATTAAATCATAAGTAAGGGAACAAGAAATATGTCCGATTTTCTAACTGAAGTTTAAAGTGGGAAATATGGTCATTAGTGAAAGAATTTCAAATAATATGGTAGCCTGGGGTGGGGGAGGGCGTTTGTTTTCTATTAAATTTAGGAGCTGGAAGATATGCTCTTGGCAGTTTGGGGACAATAGAATGGGATTACAAATGACACAGTAATTTTCTCCTTGTCATTAGGTGAGAGGGAAGCAGGGCAGCATGTATCATATGCAAGCAACCATCTCTGCATGGAGAATTAATAATTGCTTTCTTATACCAAAAATGAAATTCTATCTTCCTTCCCTGAATTTGTTTATATCTCCATAATTCCTCTAGGCTGTAAACATCAACATCTTGCATGCATCTTTGACTGTTCCCCTCCTTCATCTGTCATACCTATCAGTTTCTAAGTTCTCCTGCTTGTCAGCCTTTGATATCTTTCAATCATCTCTTTTTATCTCTGTTTTCCTCATTTCTCTCTTTATAAAAATGAAAAAAATTGAACTCCATGACCTACAAATATTCCTACTTTCCAGCAATGGTCCTTTCTTTCATGCTTTTGCCACCACTCTCTTTAGATTAGCTGTTACTACTAGCAAAATTATAACCTTCAAAGTGAACTCCCTCCCTTATCTCTACATTCCAGTCATACAAATAGAAAGAATAGATTCTCTAAAGTACAGTTCTCATTAGTTAGTTCCCTCTCTTCCTAAAAATTTTAGGGGCTACATATTCATTCTTAAAGTCTCAAACTGACAGCCCAATCTTCAGTACTTAACTTGCATCAGAAATACATAACCAAGTAAAAACTTGCAGTTTTAGATTATTATACAAACTCCATCAACAAAAGGGGAAGAGAAGGACCTAGGTATTGATGTAGTCTTTACTATGTTTATTATACTAAGGCACTGAACTTAGTACATTTATACATATTATTTCATTATATACAGATGTTTATGTCTATACATATACATAAAAGTACTTCATACACATCTCATTTAATAAACATAACAACACTGCAGTATGAATAATTTGACATCCCACAACTAGTTTAGAAATCTGAGGCAAACAGAACTAGATATCAAAGATAAGATTTTTACTCAAATGTTCCTGATTCCAAACCCAGCACAATATTCTAAGTACCACCTAATTACCTAACTGTTGGAGGATTTGGGGTGCTGAATTTTCTAAAATTATCAGTAGAATTTCGAGCCCTAGTATGTTTGTTTGTGTGTGTGTGTGTGTGTGTGTGTGTGTCCTTGAGCAGTTTCATCTTTGATTTCTATGATTCCTTTGATATCAGCTTTAGAGATTCTAGTCTATGAGAAACACTGAACCTCTAGCTTCCAAAAAGAATTCATTGAACCACTCTTATATTTCAAAAACAGGTTTCATTAGAGATCACTGTCTTCTCCTTCCATTTTCTCATTCAGTAATTCCAGAAGACTACAAACTCTGAGTTTGAATAAAAACTATTTTGTAAACCTCATGTGCCTGGCTTCATCTGGAAGTTAAACTATGCCTTCTACATTACAAGTCAGAATGGGTCAGCAAGAAATTTAGGAGACAAGAGCTCCTGAAAGGGCATATAGTATTGGATGCAGAAAGAGGCTTCACTGTGGTTCACAGAAAAGCCATCACTCCATCCCATTGTTTTCTGCAAAAGCATTTCATTTCTGAGACCTTTTACTCTGGCCAAAATAGAATGGGATGCCGCCCCTTTCTGGGGCACCTCCAAGTACCTAGAAAGGAATAAGATCATTAGTTTCATATTGACACAATTGCAGGCAATCTTCCAACAGCCTGAAGGGTAAATATAAAACTTTTTTTTAAAGAACTTGGAGAAATTTAGTAGCAATAAAAACCATTGCATTATTTACTCTCTTACTCTCTCTCTCTCTCTCTCTCTCTCTCTCTCTCTCTCTCGTCACTAAAATTTCAGTTGTTGTTTCCACAATTAAAAAAAAAGCAAAACTGAGTCCCCAAACATTTATCATATATGTGTTATGTGCTAAGTTAAATGATAGGTACTGAGGGATAAACAAATAAAAAAAAAAAAAGAAAAAACCACAGTCTCCTCTCTCAATGAGTTACTCACCTAGTGGTAGGAATGAGTTGTTTAAAACAATATCATTATACAAAACAAAACGTATAGGATAAGCAAAAAAAATTTATTTTATTTTTAAGTTTAAATAATGAATAATCACTTCCAGATAAGGGTGAATGTAGTGGAGGGAATGAGAATCTTTTCAAGCAGGCAGTTACCTTTTTACTATGTCTTGAAAGATGAAGAGGATGTCAGTAGGTAGAATTAGATAGGATATTATATTCCAGGAAAATAGGATAGTTTGAGCAAGTGTTCAGAATGTAAACATTTGGGAATGGCTTGTGATACAATTTGGCAATTTAACAGTCAGAATATAAAGGAAAATAATATTGAAGGAGACAGCAAAAGTAGAAATAATGTAGCTGCTGTCTTCTTGAGTTCTGTTCTGCCTATGAGGAATCATTTTCAGACTTGGGAAAGCAAGGGTGGGAATAAAACAAAAAAAATATTAAAAAGGTTACAGCACATAGGAGGGGATTGTTAGAGACAGAGAGAGAGAGAGAGAGAGAGAGAGAGAGAGAGAGAGAGAGAGAGAGAGAGGAAATAGCCAAGCAGCATTGGCTGGGCCACAGTTAGAAAAGACCTGTGGCCCTGAACTGGAGTAGAACTCAGGTTTTTATGTCTTGCCTCTCATCCAGAGGCAAAAGGTGAACTCCCTTTCTCTTACTGGAACAGGAATTAGGAAGACAGTAAAGCCTAAGGAGATCAGGATACAAATTTACATTAAACAATGAATCAATGATACATCAAGAATGGGGATCTTCTCTCAATTTGAGCAGATTACAAATTGTTTCTGTTGCAATAATAATTCTCTACCTCTAGTCAATTTACATCTCAAGAGTAGGTGGTAATCAATTTACATCTCCACCCAATTTCTACATTCACAATTCTTTTCATCTTTCCCCTACATCAATAATACAAACTGGAGAACACCAGCATTCCAGAATAGGATTTTAATTGAGCAAAACAGAGTCATTAAACATTTGACTATGACACTATTCTAATTGAAGCTATGCATTAATAAGTTTTCTCTGTCATGAGAATAATAGATCAAAGTGTGAAAAAATACATTTCAGGGAGGTCAACTAGAAAATTATTTCAAAATTATTAACTAGTCTCAACATGAAAGGTAGCAGAAATCGAAAGTATAGTGTCATAATATAATTGATATGAACCTAGAACACTTTACAAGTCATGAAGTCCAACTTTCTCATTTTACAGATTAAACAAATGAAGTAGAGAGTATGCTCAAAATCTTAAAGTGATAGAAGAAATAGGACTAGGTTCTTCTTGATATGACAGGTAATGGAGAGGAAGAGGCATAGGCAATTCCAAGATTTCAAGATGAGTATCATGGCAGAATGGTCTTGCTTTTAGCTAGAAGTTAGACAAGTTAGAAAAAAGTTTAAAAAGCTCCCAAGTTCATTTTCTAACATAGTGAATAAGATGAAAGAATTGAAAAACTGAAAAAATAAGAACTATTGAATAAATATAAATAGAATTGTAATCTTAGCATAAAAGTTATTAAAATTTCTCATAACTAATAAATCTGAAAATTAGAATTAAGCTCTTGTAGAAGTTAATGGTTTCCTTAAGATAAAGAGATAAAATAAAAATAAAAACTAATAATATAAAATTTGAGATTCTCATAACAAAAAATATTGGTCTAGAACGCAGAACAGGAAGAGGTGATTTAAGAAACATTAGACCATTTAAAAGCTATGACCAGAAAAAGGGAAAAAGGAGAGTGACTCAATACTATATTTCAAGAAATCTTAAAAGAAAGATGTTCAGCTCTTTTGGAATGAGAAGATAAAGTCATAAACCAAAGAAAGAATCCATATAAAATCAATAAGTAATCATTAAATTAAGTACCTATTGTGTGTCAAGCACTGAGTTAAAGATACTGACAAAAAAGATAAAAGACATTCCTAGGTTTCAAGGAGCTGAGAAAGTAAAATATAGGAGATTAGGGTGAAGATGATAGTGATGGTGATGGTGATGTTGATGGTGATGGAGATGGTGATGGTGATGGAGATGGTGATGGTGATGGTGATGGTAGTGGTGGTGGTGGTGGTGGTGGTGAAAATGATTAAGATCATGATAAAAAGCAAAAGCAACAAGAAGAACTTGGATAGTGTCTTCTATGTGCCAGGCACTGTGCTAAAATCTGTTCAAATATATTATTTGATCCTTACAATGACTGAATACTAGAGTACTGAATGCCTGAATTCAAGGCAAACCATTCAACAATATTATAGTACAAGTCTATGCTCCAAACACCTTTTCTGAAGGTCTCTGAAAACCATTTACTGAATAAGTAAAAATTTTTTAAAAATTAGGATAATGATTAAATTTAGCTTCATAGTATAAGGTGAATCGGGGAAAAGACTAGTAAAGTTTTGCCATGATAACTTGCTGGTTATAGCAAAAAGGTTTTTCAACAATCTAAAAGATGATTCTACATATGGTCTTCACCAGATGGTTAACAGCAAAATCAGATTGATAATATATTTTTACAGTCAAAGGTGGAGAAGTCTATATAGTCAGTTAAAGCAAGATATGGAGTAAAATATGGCTCTAATCAGGAACTTCTTATTGCAGAATTCAGATAAATTTTAAAAAGTAGAGAAAACCTTCAGATTATATCAGTATGACCTAAATAAATAAAATAATAGATCTGGTAGATAGCATGCTTGAAAAAACTATGGACAGAGCTTTTCAATATTGGACAGGTAGTAGAAATGAAAAATATTCTAAAGGTAAAATGAATAATAAAATAAAATGGCTTTCTGATGGGACTTTAAAAATCATGAAATAACAAAGCCAAAAGATAAGGGTGAAAGAAAGATATGCCCAACTGATTGTGTACTTTGGGGAATAGCAAATAGAGTTGGGATTTCTTCACATGGGCAATGCAAAAGAATTGAAGAAAACAATAGAATGAAAAAAATCATTCTTGAAAATTAGTGATATCAAGGAAAAATTTCATGTAAAATGGGCATAAAAAGAGAAAAACATAAGGAAATTAAAGAGAAATACAAGTTATGAAGAGATGGCAAGATTATATAGAACTTGGGGGAAAAAAAGGTTTTAGCATAACCAGTCGCCATGATGGTGTGATAACTGATCTAGAGCCTGCATCCTGGAGAATGAATGCAGTGGATATTAGGAAACATTGCCAATTAAAAGGTTAATGTAATGGATGAAAATAAATAAATAAATTTATTTTAAAAAGATTAATTGTGGAATTCCAAGTGAGTTACTTAGAATCCTAAGAGGAAATGTTAAAATGACTTTAAAATGTTACATTCATTCCACATGCCAGAAAATTTAAATACCTTGGGCAACAAGATGATTAATTCAGTCAATACTTAAAAAAATTTATTCAAGCTATTTATTGAAAGGACAACTAATACAGCTGAAATGAAATATTTTGATCACATAATGAGAAGATATGACTCATTGGGAAACCTCCTGATATTAGGAAAATTGAAAATAAAAATAAAATGTGTTAACAGAGAATGAGAGAGATATCTAATGTCATGAAAACAAAAATAATTGGAACTTGAACAGACTATGGAAGATAGTGAAAGATAGAAGGGCTTGATCTGTATAGTACTTTTGGTTACAAGGAGTCAGAATGACTGAATGTTTAAACAACAAAAAATAAATTATCCTCATATTAGAGTAGAAAAACCTGTCAAATAGAGGTTTTGACTTTTCCAGGGTCACACAGCTCATAAGAGTCTCATGGAAGAGTTGAATTCAAGTCTTCTAAAATCTAGCTTCAGTATTCTATCAACTACATTACAGATGGTCAGAAATACATATTTAAGATTTATAATTAAATGTGTAAATAAAATGCAGACAAAATTTTAAGAAAAAGTGGATAAGGAGCAGCTAGGTGGCACAGTGGATAGAGCACCGGCCCTGGAGTCAGGAGTACCTGAGTTCAAATCCCGCCTCAGACATTTAATAATTACCTAGTTGTGTGGCCTTGGGCAAGCCATTTTACCCCATTGCCTTAAAAAACTGAAAAAAAGAAAAAAAAAAAAGAAAAGTGGATAAATGGGAAAAATTGTAGAATATTTAATAAAGGCTGATTTTTAAGTTATATTGTAAGTAATTAAAATTTAAAGGAAGAAGAGGCATTGAAGTTTCAAAAGTTGTTGATATTGTTGACTTTCTGGTTCCTTCATCTTTTAACTTGATTTCTTTGACACTGATTTTTTCTCAGTTTTTCTCCTGCTGATCTGGGCACTACTAGAATTCTTTAATGATGGATCCATTGAGTAACCCCATGGAGTTCCTAACCCCAGTTAGCAAGGCCTCTAGGAATCTCACTACCTAAAGTCTTCAAATAAATCCCTCCCCCCTACAGAAGACCATAGGGAGAGGACTCAAAATGAAGAAAGACCAACACAATTCAGGATACATTGAATGATACCAGCACAGAAGTTGATGGAACTTCAGAGGAGAATATCAATTGGTCTACAAACCAGAAAGACTTCACAGCATAGATCAAAAAGGAGTTTTAAAAACAAATGGGCAAATTGGGAAAAGAAATGCAAGAAAAAATTAGCATATTAAAACAAGAAAGCAAATCCTTTGAAAATACAATTTAACAAGTACAAAAGGAAAATAGTTCTCTCTGACACAATTGGGCAAATTGAAAAAGATAACAACTCCTCCCAAAAGAGAATTAACCAATTGGAAAAGGAGATGAAAAAGGTAAATGAAAAAAAAATTCTTCTCTTAAAGAGAGATTGGGATCTGTGGAAACTAATGATTTCATGAGATAGCAAGAATCTGTCAAACCAAGTAAAAATAAGGAAAACCAGAAGAAAATATAAAATACCTTACTGGCAAATCAATTGATCTATATAAAAGATCTAGAAGAGACAATTTAAAAATCATAGGAATACTAGAAAAACCTTGAAAAAAATAAAAATAAGAAGTCCATAATTCAGGATATAGTGAAGGATTACTACCCTGATATCTTGAAACCAGAGGGCAAAATAGTCACTGAAAGAATACAACATAAATATATTAAATTAAAAAGGTTTTGCACTAATAAAATCAATGCTGCCAAAATTAGAAAGAAAACAGGAAGTTGATAAGCAATCTTCTCAACTAGGATTTTTGATAAATGTCTCTTTCCTTATATATATATGTGTGTGTGTGTGTATGTGTGTGTGTGTGTAGGTGTGTGTATGTATACATATACATATATGCATATATATATATATATATATATATATATATATGTATGTAAGAGAGAGAGAGATTTGGAGATTTGCATCAATTTTATAAAGTTTTATAAGGTTGCAAGTCATTCCCCAATTGATAAATGGTCAATGGATATAAATAGACAGTTTTCAAATGAAGAAATTAAAGCTGTATGAAATCATATGAAAAAATGCTCCAAATCATTATTGATTAGAGAAGTGCAAATTAAAACAACTTTGAGATATTATCTCCCACCTATCAGATTGACCAAGATGAGAAAAAAGGGAAAATGATCAATGTTGGAGAAGTTGTAGGAGGATTGTGATATGACTGTATTTCTGGTGTAGTTGTGAATGGATCCAGCCATTTTGAAGAACAATTTGGAACTACACCCAAAGAACAACAAAACAGGAATTCCAATTCTAGGCGTATAACCAGAAGAAATCCTAAATAATAGCAAAAGTCCCTTATATTCTAAAATATTCATAGCAGCTCTTTTTGAAGTGACAAAATATTGGAAATTGAGGGGATGTCCTTCAATTGGGGAATGGCTAAACAAGTTATGGTACATGAATTCTATGGAATAGAATTGCTCTATAAGAAATGATAAACGGTCCCACTATAGAGAAACATGGAATGAGTTACAGATTCTGATGCTGAGCAAGAAAAGCAGAAACAAGAGAACAAAGTACACAGTAGCAACATTGTGAGATGATAAACTTGATGGAAAGAGTTCCTCTCAGAATTTCAGAGAGCTAGAACAAGCATATTAGACTGTCTATGGACAATGTTATCCCCATCCAGAGGAAGAAAAAACAAAACAAAACAAAATAAAAAAAAACAAACATAAAACCTTCAGAATCTGATGAACATACTAAAAACTTAACTCTTATATATCTCTTCCCCTTAATTCTATTATCTCATATCAAAAATGACTAATCTATAAACATGCTTATCAAAAATATGTACAATATATACAATATGTACAATATATACAATGATAACTTGACTTCACCACTGGGTGGAGGGGACTGAAAGAAAACTACTGATGATGGGCCTATAAGTAAAGGGAAAAGGAGAGTGGAAGGAAATTTTGTCACTTAAAAATATGAATGTGGGTGACTAGGTGGCACAGTGGATAGAGCACCAGCCCTGCTGTCAGGAGTACCTGAGTTCAAATCCAGCCTCAGACACTTAATAACTAACTAGCTGTTTGGCCTTGTGCAAGCCATTTAACCCCATTTACCTTGCAAAAACCTAAAAATTATATACATGTGCATACATATGGATGAAAAATAGATAAATGAATGAATTAATGAATGAATAATAAATAGAAAAATCGATAAGAATACATTGATCCTCTCCTCTGAAAGGGATGGCAAAATGAAACCACCAAGGAATATTGTGATCCAACTCCAGAACTAAAAGGTGAAGGAGAAAATCCTGCAAGTGTCCAGCAAGAAATAATTCAAATACCAATAAACCAGTCAGGATTACAAAGGACCTAGTTGTATCAGCATTAAGGGACTGGAGGGCATGGAATATAATGTTCTAGAGATCAAGGGTGCTGGGACTAGAACTAAGAAGCAACTATTCAGCAAGTTTTCTTTAGGGGAAAAATAGACATTTAAATAAATAAGAGAGACTTTCAATCTTTCATGATGGAAAGACCAGAGCAAAACAGAAAATTAGGTCTTCAAACAGGAGATTCACATGAAAAGGTAAATGAGAGAAAAAGAAAAAGAAAACAAAAATCTATTACCAAATAAGATTAAACTGGTTATATCCACACCTGGAAGATTCTCATATCTCTCAAGAACTGTAATTCTATTTGAGGGAATATACTTAGACAAAAAGAATAGACATTAATGATACTTCCATGGCTTTTATGAAAAATTATTAAAAAATCTCATTAAAAAGGGGTGACAGTA
Source organism: Macrotis lagotis (assembly GCF_037893015.1). Classification (NCBI taxonomy): domain Eukaryota; kingdom Metazoa; phylum Chordata; class Mammalia; order Peramelemorphia; family Peramelidae; genus Macrotis; species Macrotis lagotis. The sequence continues at coordinate 53,537,470 of NC_133662.1, forward strand.
AAGAGATGTATGAAGGGGAAGATTGAATGTGATACATTACATCAAATGAGTAGGTGCAAAGGAACTAATGTAATAGAGGGGAACAAGAAAATAGATGAGAAACCCCTGAATCTTACTCTCATCAGATTTGTCTCAAAGAGGGATTTAATAATACACTCATTTCAGTTTAGAAACTTATCTTACCTTTCAAGAATTAAGAGGGGGACTGGGGGTGAAAGGAAAGAGGGAATGATAGAAGGAAGGGAAAGAAGGGGGAAAGGGGAAAGAAAATGGAGGGTGTTGGATTAAAGGGGGTAAATACATTGAAGGAGGTGATATTCAGAGGCAAAATACTGGGGAGTAGGAATAAATTGAAAAAGGGGAAATTACAAAGAGAGGGGAGATTGCACAGAGAACAATAAAGACTTAGTAATTATAACTTTGAATGTGCATGGAATGAACTCTCCCATAAAATGGAAATAAATAGCAGAGTGGATTAAAAAGCAGCATCCCACAATATGCTGCCTACAAGAAACACATTTGAAGCAAAGTAGAATATATCATGTCTCAACCAAAGTGAAAAATGGAGTAGCAATCCTTATCTAAGACAAAGGAGTTGCAAAAATAGATACCATTAAATGAGATAAGGCAGGAAAATATATCTTCCTGAATGGTATCACAGACAATGAAGTAATTTCAATACTAAATATGTAATCAATACCAAATATGCACCTAAAAGTATAGTATTCAGATTCTTAGAGAAGAAGTTAAATAAGTTACAGGAAAATATAGATAGCAAAACCCTACTGGTGGGAGACCTCAACCACCCACTCCCAGAATTAGATAAATCTAACCATAAAATAAACAAGAAGAAAGTTAAATAGGTGAATAGAATGTCAGAAACCTAATACATGATAGACCTTTAGAGAAAATTGAATGGGGACAGAAAGAAATACGCCCTTTTTCTGCAGTACATGTCACCTAAAAAACTTATCATATATTAGGGAATAAAAATCTTATTAACTGTAGAAAAGCAAAAATAATGAATGCATCCTTTTTAGGCCAAGGTCTAATAAAAATCTCGTGCAATAAAGGGTCCTGGAGAAAAAGACCTAAAACTAACTGGAAACAAAATAGCCTAATTTTTTTTTAAAGTTCAACCAGCTTTAATTAGCCACATGATCACCCATCCAACCCACATTTTGCCACATCATGTAACAAATGATGGTGATCCCGGGTTCTTGAAGTAGTAACCCAGTGACAGATTGTATTCTCATCTCAAGACCAATCTTTCTAAATTATAAGATCAAGGCCACACAATATTAGAGCAGAAATCTGTTTTGTTGGAGGTGGTGTATCCATACTGAGGAAATTTGTGGATCCTTAAACTTTGGATTCGAGAAGACTTGTTCCAAGATACATGCCCTACATCAGACATTCTAGTAACTCCATCCAAAAAAGAAATGGTTAGCTCCTGACAGAAGCCTGTCCAAACCCATTCATGTAGGAGTTTCACACCATTTAATTAAATTAGGTAAATGCAAGTGATTTGCTTGCCCCAACCTAATATCACTTCTCCCAAAGGTGAAAATGATATCTCCTTCACAACTGAATTGAATACCTCCTTTCCTTCTCTTGTGGCATTTTATATAGGGTCTGGTAGTGTAGTGGTAGCTTAACTACTAGACTGAATTCATTTTTGTAGATTCCACAAGCACCTTACCCTTAGGCAGGTGCTTAATAAAAACCAGCTGAATTAACAGTATTGCATTTAAACCACCTCTACAGATGTAGAGTGGGACCAGCAAGGCACATTGGATTAACTAGATTTAGTACCATCAAGATGGAATAGCTTTTAACAGAGGTTGTCATGTATTATTACTAACCAACCCAGTATTAACAGAGACACTTTCATATCCCAATGATTATTAGAAAACACTGTACCATCCATAAGGGCACAATTTGGAAAGTAAAGTATAAGCAATTGTATTTAAAACCAGAAGTAGGTGTGGCTAGGTGATGCAGTGGATAAAGCACCAGCCCTGGGGTCAGGAGTACTTAGGTTCAAATCCAGTCTCAGACACTTAATAATTAGCTAGCTGTGTGGCCTTGGGCAAGCCACTTAACCCCATTTGCCTTGCAAAAAAAAAAAAAAACAGAAGTAGCAAAAGGTCATCTAGTGCAGACCCTTCATTTGGATGAAGTGACTCCCAAATGAGATCACACCAAGTACTAGGTGGGCTGGTAATATAAGGTAATTTAAAAGAGGCCTGGGGCAAAGGGCAAAGGGTCCTTCTCTACCTCAAACCTGCTCTTCCTACTTCTTAGGGATGGATTCTAAGGCTGAGATGAAAGACTAAAGGGGAAAATATCTTAGGGATGAAATACACTCTACAAATGAAGTATAGGTGCAAAATTCTAGAACTGTCTCCTTTCAGGACCGTCTTTGATCAGTAGTGAACATAAATTAAGCAAGTTTCACTGGGAAGAAATGGGCACAAGAATTACAGAACATCAGAACTTAAAGGGACCTTGGAGACCACAAAGAGCAAGCCCCTCAGTTTACAGAAAGGGAAACTGAGGCCTGTTGAGAGGAAGTGAGTTGCCCAGGGCTATACAGTGCATTAGTAGCAACAGGTCTGGCTCTGTTTAAAGTTCCATGAACTTTGACTCAGGAAGTGCCAATGTATAGCAAGCTGCACAACAAATAGGCAAAGGCCAAGGTGCAAGAGGAACACAGGAAAGTCCAGTACAAAGCAACACGTGAGCCAGCAGCCAGAGCATAATCACAAGAGCAGAGTGGAGGAGTGAAGGCCATTGAGCCAATGCAAGCGGAGATAGCATCCAAGGCACATTATCTCAACAAAGAGCCCACAGGGGCTCCAAGGAAACATGTGCAGGGCTGTCGCCAAGCTCATAGGAGGGCCTCACAACTACAACGTTGTCAGCTTTACAAAGCATGTAACAACAGTACAAGTTGAGAAAAACGACAGATAACTACATTTTTAAGGTAATGAAAACAATTTAGATGGCTGTTTTTAGAATTTCTCAGGATTTACTTTTGATTTTCCTGCTTTATGAGCCAAAGAAAATTATATTAAGTTCATTTATTAGTGATTCTAAGTGTATTTATAACAATTAAATGTGACATGTGAATTTAACATATTAGAAGAGCTCTATAGTATCTGTCCATAAAAGACTGATTATGTACTATACAAACTATGCAAATCGTACAAAGCCAGTTTTCAGTGCCTTTTCAACTGAGAAGAATCTATTCAGCATGCTTCTCCTCCTGAAGTGGTTCATACTGAGCAAGGTTTGCTTTCAGATTTTTGTTTTCTTCTGATACAGCTTCAAATTTCTCTTTCACCTCTGCCAATTCTATGCGAAGCAACTCTATTTCTGGATTCTCTGGAGTTGCAGCTCCTAAGTGATGATTTAGAAAATCCAACGCGCTGTTGGGTTTTTCTGGTTCGTCATACAAGGCAACCAATACTTTGGTGAGCGTGTCCAGCACTCCCGACTTCTCCAGGAACCTCCGGAACTGCTCCCGCTTCGAGTCGGCGGCTTTGTAATGGGGCCATAGTGACAGTGGCAGCGGTGGCGTAGCCTGCGCCCAAAATAGCCTAATTTTAAAGAATGAGTGAATCAAACAACAAATCATTGAAAGAATTAATGATTTCATCTAAGATAATGACAAAAATGAAACAACATACCAAAACTTATAGGCTACAACCAAAGCAGTTATTAGGGGGATATATTATATCTCTTAATGTTTATATCAATAAAATAGAGAAAGTGGAAGTCAATGAACTGAGAAAGCAACTAAAAAAGTTAGAGACAGAACAAATAATAAATAAATTCTGAAAATTAAAGAGAAATTTAATAAAATTAATAGTAAGAAAATTTTTCAACTTATAAAAGAAACCAAGAGTTGACTTTATGGAAAAAAACAATGAAATAGATGAAGCTTTGTCTAATTTGATTTTAAAAAAAAGAATACCAAATTACTATATCAAAAATGAAAAAAGATGGGAGGATTGGGACACTGATACATTGCTGGTGGAGGTGTGAAATGATCCAATCTTTCTGGAGAGCAATATACAACTATGTCCAAAGAGCAAGAAAAAGCTTTTTACCTTTTGGCCCAGCAATTCCAGTTACAGGCCCATATCTAAAAGAAATCATAAAAATGCGAAAGGACTGGCATCTTCCAAAATATTTGCAGTAGTCCTTTTTTGTAGTGGTAAAGAATTGGAAATTGAGAGGATACTCATCAATTGCAGAATGGCTAAATAAACAATGGTACATAAGTACCATGAAATATTATTGTTCTATAAGAAACTGTAAATGGTCAGACTCTAAAGAAGTATGGAAAGAGGAACAGAGGACCTGATGCTGATCAAAGGGAGCAGAAGCAAGAGAACAATGTACACATTAACAACAACATTGTGAGATAATCAACCTTGATGGAAGCAGCTCCTCTCAGCAGTTCAGAAAGCTAGAAAAACCATTTTAGACCAGCTATGGACAATGTTATCCCAATCCAGAGTAAGAAAAACAAAACAACAATCAAAAATCAATCCTTCAGAATCTGAACGCTTTATAAAAATTATCTCTTATGTGTCTCCCTTAATCCTAATTCCTCATACCAAAAATCTGTAAACATGTTTATGAAAAATATGTATTTTTAATGCTAACCTGACTGTTCACTGCTGATGGTGGGAAGGGAAGATGGAAGGAAAATTTGTAACTTAAAACATATACATGTGCCATTGTTTAATATTTTTTTTAGGTTTTTTGCAAGGCAAATGGGGTTAAGTGGCTTGCCCAAGGCCACACAGCTAGGTAATTATTTAGTGTCTGAGACCAGATTTGAACCCAGGTACTCCTGACTCCAGTACCAGTACTTTATCTACTATACCACCTAGCCACCCCAATAAAATTTAAAAATAAAATAATGAGAAAAGATATACTCACAATTAATGAGGAGGAAATTAGAGTAACAATTCAAAACCATTTTGCCCAACTGTATTCCAATAAATGTGATAGTTTAAGTGGAATGAAGGAATTTTTACAAAAATATGAACTTGGTTTAAAGAACGGAAAATTTAATACTTAAATAACCTTATTACAGAAAAAAATTCAACAAGACATCAGCGAACTCCCCTCCCCCCGCAAAAAAAAAAAAAATCTCCAGGGCCAGATGGATTTACACATGAATTCTATCAAACATTCAAGGAACAACTGCTTCCAATTCTGTATATACTATATGAAAAAATAGATGAAGAGAGAACTCTGCCTAATCCCTTCTATAATGCCAAAATGATGCTGATATCTAAATCAGGAAGAGTCAAAATAGAGAGAATATTATAGTCTAATTTCTCCTTATGAATATGGATGCATTTTTTAAATAAAATATTAGCAAAGATATTACCACAAGTCATTATTAGGATAATATACTATGACCAAACAGGATTTATACTAGGTATGCCCAGATTGGTTTGATATTAGTAAAACTGTCAGCATAATTGGCTATATTAATAACAAATCTAACAGAAATCATATGATCATCTCAATAGATGCTGAAAAAGCTTTTGCCAAAATTTGGCACCCATTCCTATTAAAAACACTGGAGACCATAGGAATAAAATGGATTGTTCCTTAAAATGTTAAGTAGTAACTATATGAAACCATTAACAAGCATTATAGGCAAGGGATAAGCTGGAAATATGCCCAATAATATCAGGGATGAAACAAGGATGCCGGTTATTACCACTATTATTCAATATCCTTTTAGGCATGCTAGCTTTAGTAATAAGAGAAGAAAAATAAATTGAAGGAATTAGAACTGATTATGAAGAATCAAAACTGTCACTCTTTGTAGATGATATGATGATATTACCTAGAGAATGCTAAAAATCATTTAAAAACTTACTGGAAACAATTAGCAACTTTAGGAATGTTGCATGATGTAAAATAAACCCACATAAATCTTCAGCATTTATATATATTACTAAAAAGATACAGTAGCAATAGATAGAAAGAGAAATCCCATTTACAATAACTAGAAAATTTATAGTACTTGGGAGTTTACTTGACAAAACAGACTCAAAAACTTTATGAAAATAACTATAAAACACTTTTCACACAAATAAAATCACATCAAAATATCTGGGCAAATTTCAGTTGTTCATGAGTAGGCCAAGTTAATATAATAAAAAAGACAATTCTTCCTAAATTGAATGACTTCTTTACTTCCATATCAATCAAACTTTCAAAAAATTACTAAAGAGAACTAGAAAGAGTGGTAACTAAATTCATATGAGCAACCAAAAGTTAAGAATATCTAGGGAACCAATGAAAAAAATGCAAAAGAAGGCTGCCTAGGCATACCAGATCTAAAATTACATTAGTAAGCACCAGTCATCAAAACTGTCTGGTACTATCTAAGAAACAAAGTGGTGGATCAGTGGAATACACCAGGTGCAAAAGAGAGCAGGAAATAACTATCATAATCTACTGTTTTGAGAAACCCAGAAAGTCCAGCTTCTGGGTTAAAAACTCACTCTTTGATATAAATTGCTGAGAAAATTGGAGGATATTTTGGCAGTAACTAAGCATAGACCAACATCTCACACTCTATGCCAAGATAAGATCAAAATGGGGGCAGGATTTAAACATAAAAGACAACAGAATAAGCAAATTAGGAGAACAAGGAATAGTTTACTTGTCAGATCTATGCAAAGGAGAGAAGTTCATGACCAGAGAAGAGATAGAAAGCATTGTAAAAAATAAAATGAATAATTTTGATTACATTAAATCAAAAAGGTTTTGCACAAGCAAAAACATTGAAAGCAAGATTAAAAGGAATGTAGTGAACTGGGGAACAATTTTTACCACTAGTGTTTCTGACAGAGCTTCATTTCTAAAATATATAGATAACTGAGTCAAATTTATAAAAATAAATCATTCCACAATTGAAAAATAGTCAAAGGATATGCAAAGGTAATTCTTGAATAAATAAATCAAAACTATCTCTTGTCATATGAATAACATCTCTAAATCATTACTGATTAGAGAAATACAAATTAAAGTATCTCTGAGTACCTCACACCTCTCAGATTGCCAAACATGACCAGAAAGGATAATGATCCATGCTAGAGGAGTTGTAGGAAATTTAGGTTACCAATCCATTATTGGTGGAGCTGTAAACTCATCCAACCTTTCTGGAGAGCAATTTAGAATTATTCGCAAAGAGAAATAAAAATATGTAAATCCTTTGATCCTGCAATATGTTTACTGGGTCTATATCCTGAACAGATAATGAAAAAGTGTAAAAAATATAACTTGTACAAAAATATTCATAGCTGCTCTGATAGTAGTGGATAAAGAATTGAACTGAAGGGATGTCCATCATTTGGGGAATTACTGAACAAAATGTGATACTTAAATATGTCTGCGTGTGTGTGTGTGTGTGTGTGTGTGTGTGTGTGTGTGTGTGTGATAGAACACTATTGTTATATAAGAAATTATGAGGGATGGATTTCAGAGAAGACTTGCACTAATTGATGTTCAGTGAGATGAGCAGAACCAGAACACTCTACACACTAACAACATGGAATGATGATCAAGTATGATGAACTTGCCTATTCTATCAGTGCAATAATCAAGGACAATTTTGGGGGGTCTGTGATGGAAAATACTGTGAAAATACAGAGAAAGAGCTGTGGAGTTTAAACAAGACGAAAGCTTATTATCTTCAATTTCTTTTTTTCCAAGGCAATTGGGTTAAGCAACTTGCAGAAGGTCACACAACTAGGTAATTTTTAAAGTGTCTGAGGTCACATTTGAACTCAGGTCCTCCTGATTCCAGGGTTGGAGCTCTATCCTCTGCACCACTGCTAACCCAGTATCAGATATTTCAATAGCAAATCTTTGTCAGAAAAGAAACTGAACAATTTCTTTCTCTTTCACTATTCTTGAGGTTTCTCTATCTTTTTTTTCAGGGTAGGGGGCTTTATTTACTTTCACAAAAAGATTATTGTAATAATATTAAATAAATAAACCAAATTGTCACTCAAAAAAAGTGTTAAATATTAAATCCTTTGAATAGAAAAAAAAGAAAGGAAACTGAAACTGAAGCAAGTTGAGTGACACAACTAATCTGTAGTAGATTCCTAGGTAGAATTTGTATTCTGACTACAAGTATAGCATTATCTTTGCTTCATCCCTTTTTATGGTTCTTGACTAAGTAGTCTGGGTAGTCACCCAGAAGGTTAGAATTAGACACACAGATATCCAAAAAATGGGAGGGCCTTGGAGAATGGGAAAAGTAGTATAGGGAATGAGAAAGGAGGAAGGAAAGATAATGTTCTTAGATCTGAATGGTTTCTGACATTAGATAGAATAAAATGTATCACTTTCAATGCCTTCATTGTTTTGATTTGCAAAGATGTTTCTATTCCTGTGAACAAAGTTGATATGACTAAAAATTGTGAAAAACAAATTAAATCTAAAGAAAAGTGGGAGGAGGAATTGCATGTAATTAAAGCTGTAAACTTCAATTTTACTGATTTATACTGGCTAGAGTTTGAGCCCTGTCATGAGAATTTAGCTCATAGAATAGGATATAACCTTTGATATATCATCTTGGTCAGTCCTCTCATTTTAGAGAGAAGGAAACTAAGACCCAAATTGGGTTTAGCTGATGGCAAACATTCAGTTAGTCAATAATTCAGATTCAAATTCATTACCTCTGATTCTAAAACTAAGCATGGCAAGACTGTTTGCAGACTTCACTATATAGCTCAGAAAAGTCTGTTCATGCCAAATGAACATTCTTAGTGAATATCCCAATTAATTTTTACTGGGACTATAGAATCAGAGATAGTATTTACTAATTAGAATGGAAAAAAAGCTTTAGAGGTCACCCAATTAAAACTAAGACCTAGGAAGGTCAAATGTTTTGCTCATGATTGTATTGAAGTAATTGAAAAAAAGTGGAAGATAAATCTAGATTCTCTGACTACAAAAATCAGTGTTCTTTCCACTTTACTTCAGTGCCCTAAATGGATAACTGAGGAGAGGAAATAAAGAATATTATAAGTCAGTAGATCAGAGTTAGAGTCAAGCTCAGCCTGTGTAATTTTTTGGCAAGTCATTTCACCTCTGAGTCCAGCTTCCTTTCAGTTAAAATAATTTTATAATATTTGTCCTATGTACTTTGCGGGATTACTGTGAATATTAAATGAGATAATACATATAAAAACACTTTAAAAAGGGATATATTTAAGGCAGTTAGGAGGAACAGAGGATAGAGTACTGACCTTGAATTCACCAGGACATGAGTTCAAATCCATTCTCAAATATTTAATAATTACCTCGCTGTGAGACCTTGGACAAGTCATTTAAGCCCATTTCCTTGCAAGCAAACAAATAAGAAAGTTATGTTTTAAAAATATGATTTTTTTTCTTTTTTAAGATCAACAAAGGTTTTCTAGTAGCCTTCCCCCACTTTCTCTGGGGAAGTACCCTTATAAAATATAATATACTAATGTAAATATGTATATATATATATATATATATATATCATCCAAAGTTAACATCCTTTTCATTTCTGCTTTATCAGTACTGAGAAGTTATGATAGCATTGTTAACATGAAAACTATCATTTACCTGAGAGTTTATTTGTTGCTTTGTTCACAAACTTTAGTGAGGTAACACTGAAGTATTCAGAACCACTTAGTAATCTTCACAGACCAAAACTAATTAGAATTTTCCACTTCAACCTTGGATTAAAAGTAGAATATTTGGGGCTTATCTGAAGATAAAAGTTGCTATTTGCTGTTGGTTTTAGCATATCTAGGAAAGTAATAGTTTAAACTGGCTTATCTTTCTATGGTTTCTCCTCTATAAGTTTTTCAGAGGAAAAGCATGCATAATGGAACTTAACATATAATTTGATTGTGATATCCTTGATGTTTATATACACTAAGGTGGTGCACAATTTGAGTTTTGTTTTCTTAAAGTTCTATATAAATATTTTATGCAAAATTTTCATTATTTTTCAAATAAAAATACATAACCAAAATAAATGTGTTTGAAATACTGAGTGTGACTTGAGTATTCAACCTACAGAGTAGCAATAGGATAAAGAAGAGAGCAATAAAGAGAATTGAAGTTTTACCTGTTGGATAAATGATTTTGAGAGGAGTTTTATTGTAGCAACAATAGCATTCCAGTTTTTTGAGGGGTTAGAAGAATAATTGTAACAAGTTAATTTATAGGGGCGGCTAGGTGGCGTAGTGGATAAAGCACTGGCACTGGAGTCAGGAGTACCTGAGTTCAAATCCGGTCTCAGACACTTAATGATTACCTAGCTGTGTGGCCTTTGACAATCCATTTAACCCTGTTTGCCTTGCAAAAACCTAAAAAAAAAAAAAAAATAACAAGTTAATTTATTATTCAAATAGAGTTCTTAGATAGAAGACAGTATTTTTTGATAACCCTTGCATGGCAGAAAATATCTCCAAGGTTGGGTCAAAATGTTTATTTCTTTATTTGCCTTGTCTTAAAAATAAATCTAAAGATTATACAAGGGATATGGCAAAAAGAGAACTGATTTACTGCCTGACAATCAGGAAGATTTTGTCTAGAAACCTCTCTCACACATAGAGGAAAATGAGCTTATTTAGGCATTGAGGCAATACTGCCCACATCCATATGCCCTAGTTTGCTTGCTGCCAATGTGCTTTTTCTCAATCCATGTTGAAAGTTGTGAAATTTGGCAAGCATGATGGGAACTTTACAATTACCGAATATCTTGAAAAATTGGATATATTCCAATTTATCTTTAAAACATGGGATCAAAGATACATAGGCTCTTGCAACTAGATGAACTTTAGAAATTATCCATACCTATTTCATGAAATTTAAGGCAAACAACAAGGAAATGAATGGTGTAGATGAATTCTGGTGTAGGGATGCAAAAGAAAAATAAAACATTAAGCTAGTCATGTATTTATTTTATATTGATATCAAAAACTTATTGACAAATTGCAAAGAAATCTGAAGAGGATAGATGAACATTTCAGGCCTCCTCCAAAATTCAGACTAATTCTAAGGGCAATGGATCAATTTAAAAGCAGATATCTGTAAGAAGAGGACAAGTAAACTGATGTTAGAATAATAATAAGGAAAAGACTATTGGCATATATTTCAACCCCTTTTAGGTGGCAATCACCTTGAAGGGGAAGAGGTAATCATTGTCCGTGACTGTCTCATAGCACAGTTTTTTAGCTACTATATGGCTGGTATAGAGAGTTGGGAAAAAATTAAAATGTATTAATGCCTGTCACATAAAAATTATATATAAAAGGACAAACAGCAAAGGCACTAAAGCTTTAACCTTTAATGAATGTAATAAATATCTTATTTTATACTAAAATAGAGTCTAAACATTTGTTGAACAACACATGTTATTGTTAAGGAAATAGTAATCAAAAAGATCATAAAATCGAGACATGGAAGGGACTTTAGAGGTAATTCAAGATATTATCTAACTCAACGTTCTTATTTTATTTATGAGGAAATTGAGTCTGAGAGATTAAATGCCTTGCCCATAGTTACACTGCCAAGAAACTATCATATCCAGAACTAAATGTGCCCCTGAACTCTAGTAGTTTTCCATGGAATCCTTTTTATGAAGTTTCAATTTAGTGAAATTAAGCAGAATTATTTTTTGGACCAACAAGTAGTATGTCTCCATGAATTCTTTTTATGTTACTAATTCCACTTTTAAGGATTCTGAAGTTATGTTCCTAAACTTAAAAAGCAAACATATTTGTCATCAAGTAAGAAAAGTATAGATATAGAATTGGGAAAAATACCAGAGTTCATTTGTCTAACACCCTCATTTCACAGAGAAATAAACAGCATAATATAAGCTGAAGTGACTTGCCAAAATACTTATATTAGTAAATGTTCAAGATTAGATTGGAACCTAGTTCCTTTGAAATCAATTCATTTCTGCTTCTGCTTCATCACATCTCTCTTCAAATAGGTGGTATAAAAAATGACAGAGAACAGAGCTAAGATGGCAGAGATTGGGGAAAGCCTGGACTTCCCTGACTTCTTCACATTTTCCCTCAGAAACAATGTAAATCAAGCCCTCTAAATGGTTTCAGAGGTAACAGAACTCATAAAAAGACAGTGGACCAATTTTCCAGTATAAGATAACTTGGAAAAACTTCAGAAAAAGAATATTTCACTTGGGTATAGGGGGAGTGTGGCCCGGCACAAGTGTGTATGGGAGAAGGAAGAAAAATGTTCACAGCTGCAGTGCAAGTAAGAAACTGCAGTACCTAGATCCTGATTGAGTAGACCAACTTCATTGCAGATCAGATGAGAGGCCTAGTGTAGAAGGGAAGTTGCAAACCTCAGAATCCCAGGGGATTGGGTTCAAGGAGGTTCTCACCCCAACAATGAGAAAACTGCTAATACCTGAGACAGTGAAGCCCTATGTCCCAGGAACAGATCATAATTTTAAATATCATACAATAGGTTAAACACGAGTAAGAAACAGGAAAAAAGTAAAAATCCTCATCACAGAAAGGTATTCTGGTGATAAGGATAATTAAACACCACATCAAAAGAGGACATTAGAAAAAGCACTACATGTGAAGCCCCAGAGGGGAATATGAATTGGTTTCAAGGTCAAAAAGTTTTCTTGGAAGAACATAAAAAGGATTTGAAAAATCAGGCAGAAAAATTAGGAAAAGAATTGAGAGTTATGAAAAAGAATTGTCAATAGCTCATAAAAGGAAAAACCAAAATGACCAAAGTAAACAACTCATTTAAAAATCAAATATGATGGGGTAGCTAGGTGGCCTAGCAGATAGAGCCCTGCAATAAGGTGGCCCTAAATTTAAATCTGGCCTCAGTCTCTTAATAATTATCTAGCTATGTGATCTTGGTCAAGTCACTTAACCCCATCCCATTGCCTTATAAAAATAAAAAAAAAAATACAATAGGATTAAAAAATGTCACAAGTATCAAGGGAACTAATGACAAAAAATTGCAAAAGGACATGACCTACCTATAATAAATCTAAAACTATATTATAAAGATGTAGCCATCAAAATTGATTCGTACTTACTAGGAAATAGATTGTTGGATCAGTGAAATATATTAGGTATAAAAGAAAAAGTAGTAAATGACTATTCTAATCTACAGTTTAAGATCCAAACACTCCAGATTTTGGTATAAGAACTCACTACTTGACAAAATCTGCTGACAAACCTGGAAAATAAGATGACAGAAAACTAGACATCTCACATAATGTTTAAATGGGTAGAATATTTAGGATATATAATAAGTCAATTAGAATAATTGATAGTTTATCTGTCAGCTATAAGGAGAGGCATAGATTTTATGAACAAACAAGAGACAGTATGAAATGTATAATTTTGATTAAATTAAATTGAAAAGTTTTTGAACAAATAAAACCAAGATTAGATGGAACAAAGAAAGATGGGGAAAAATTTTACAGCTATTCTTTCAGATAAAGTACTCGTTTTTAAAATATATCAAGAATTGAATCTAATTTAGAAAATAAAGTCATTCTCCAATTGATAAATGATCTAAGAATATGAATAGACAGTTTCCAGATGAAGAAATAAAAACTATTGTCAAATGAAAAAATGCTCCAAATCATTATTGATAAAAGAAATGCAAATTAAAAGAACATTGGAGTACTACCTCAAGTCCATCAGATTGATTGAAATGAAACAAAGGGAAAATGATCAATGTTGGAGAGACTGTGGGAAAATTGAGGCACTAATCCACTGTTGGTGGAATTATAAAGTGATCTCTGACCATTCTGGAGAGCAATTCATAAATATGCCCAAGAAATTATAAATGTATGCATATCATTTGATCCAGCAATAACACTACCTAGTCTGTATCCTAAAGAGATCATAAAAAAGAGTAAAGGATCCATATGTACAAGAACAGTTAAAGCAACTCTTTTAGTAAGGAAAAGATTGAAAACTGAGGTAATTGCCATCATTTGGAAAACTAACTTATAAACAGGAGATACAAGGTTGACATTAATGACCTTTTGGTGTTCACTGATATTGGGAGTATGGCCAAGGTAAAAAAGTCCTCAAAATGAAAATTGCAACTGGCTCATTTTGAATCTCTACTTCATTCAGTTTGATATTTTCACCTGATATCCACAATTCATTTGGCAATTGCTCAGTTGTATACCTTCCAAGGGACTTCATTCTTAATTATAAAATGAGTTAGATTTGAAGGCATGAGGGTACTCCTACTCTAGGGATGTGATCTATGCAGTTCCTTATTTTAGTATTTTTATAAATATTATTTATATTATATTTATAAATATTTATATTATATTTATAAATATTCCACCTCTAATATATTTTTCATTCACTTGTATATGATGAATACCATTGCTGCTGCTGTTGTTGTTGTTGGATAACATACTGATATGTGTGTGGTACCCATGTGACCTTGAATATAGCGCCTATTCTCTCTGAGCCTGTTTCCACATTTATAAGGTGAGAAAGATGAAGGAGATGATTTCTTATGTCACTTTCAAGTCTAAAACTTTAATATTAACAACATTATATAATCATAAATTCTATATTTAAAAATTGCATCAATTATTGACCCATTTTTGTACTCCTACATGGGCCTCAATTTGTAACTTTGATTGTACAGCAACATTTTCAAGTTAGTTGAAAAAATAGCTTCAGTTAAATCTAGAATCCATTTACTTCCTTCATCATTATTTGTTGCTTCTGATCTGGGTTTTGAAGAAAAACAGCATTAGTCACTTTTCCTAGTCCTGGACACTAAATTTTGTCAGCAGCTTTTGATGTAGTTATTCATGGAGATCAGCTGAATACTTTTGCTAATGATTCTAATGCTTACATTTCAGGGAAGGAGGATGAATATTCTTCCTAGAAGCCTCCCATTTCTGGAAATAACTTTCCAAAACTTGAATGTACTAGTCTTTGGTTAGTCAAAAAAGATAACATATTTTTAAGTATAGTTAACTGTGGTTTTTGTTTTAAATTTTAAATCATTTTTAAAGTCATTTTGAAAGGTTCTTAATAGGTGCTTACAAATCATTGTCTCATCAATGTAGAAATTGCAGTATTTTGCTGTTTTTTTAAACATAATGACATTATTCACATAATGAAAACTAACAACACACAAAGGACTCAACTCCAAGTTCCTACTATAAGATCCTGGTATCATAAGAATAAACTTGAGTTCAAATTCTGATTTTTGCAACATATCAGCTATGGAAGCAAAGATAGTCACTTTAACTTTGCAGTACCAAAACAAATTCTCTAAGAAAAGGAATATCATATTAGTTAATAATACATATCAATGGAGCGACTCCCACAGTGGGAATTCCCTGCATTAATATGAAAATCTATGAAAATATATGTATAGTGTGTGTGTATTATACACATATGTAGACAAATAAACATATTCATATATATATATATATAGTGAGGTATATAGACATATTTGTATATTGTAAATGTGTTTATAAACATGTTTACATATACATACATTATAAAAAACATATCTCTACTCTTGGAAAAATTTGTTTCTTTTTCAATGAAAATTTTGGAAAAGATAGGAGGACATCTGATGAGGAGTATTTGTTGTGATTTATATTTGGGTCTAAGCATTAAATACTAAAATTGTCTAATTCTTCCAAGTGCAGTTTGCCTTAACTAAGTTTTACTATGTCTTCCTCATTCCCTGTGGTTTTCATGAAATTGAAATGAGAAGTTATCATGTTAGTCAGCTGTTTGTTTCTATGTGAATATATACAAAGATGATGAGAGACTGAGTCTATATAGGTGGAGTTTATTTTATTAATTTTTTAAGCAATGGAATTAAGTGCCCAAGGTCAAACAGCTAGGCAATTATTGAATGTCTGAGGCAGGATTTGAACTTAGGTCCTCTTGATTCAAGGGTCTGTGCTCTATCCACTGTGCCTCTTAGCTGCCCCTATATAGGTGGAGTTTAGAGAAACATATAACTATCATATCTAAAACTATGATTACTTTGTCCTATTGTAACAAGAAAGAGAATAGTCATAAGCTGATATGGGACTTTGAAATGTGAGGAGAAAAAAGTAGATATGTGAGGAATTTCAAGTCTTCTTTCTTCTATCAGGAACCTCACTTTCATCTCAATTGCTCTTTTATAAGCATTGGTTTCATTAGTATGAGTAATAGGGAGGTATCAAGGAACTAGTTTCAGCTTTCAACTATTTTTCATATATCATTGATTGTCCATGTGAACATATCTTTATACAGAATTATTAAAAGGAACAATCATATATTGTCACCTCAGTACTCAGTCTCAAGAAATCTAAAATAAAAGGAATGTGTTCTATTTTTAGCATCATATTGATCCTGAGAAATGTCTAGTGACAGATATGAAAATTCATTCAGTATCAATTCTTATTAACTAAGGGGTATTTTTTTTTCTGTCCCATTATAAACTAGGTTGCGATTCCATCTCTCAAAACAAAAAAAAAAAAAAAGAAAGAAAATGAAGAAATCTTCAAAAATGTTCTGCCATCAACTTGTTGAAGATATCCATCCAATATGTTTACCTGTCCTTGTTATCTTAATGAGATTGATTTAAATAATCAAAGATCCCAACCAAGATTATTATCATAAATTAAGATTATCTCTAATTAGTAATCCAGTGAAGAATATATAGATATAAGAAATATATGAGCAAAGAGAAGTAAGAGATTTCCAAATGTGTTTGAGAAATTGTTGACATTCTACCATGGTTGAAAGATAGGCAGTTCAACAAAAATAGGTTGGGAGTACATAAGTCATTGACTATCAGGCCAAGTATTTCGAAATTAATTCTACATAAAAGACTGAATTATAGAAATATTTGAACTCATAAGTGACAATATCAAATCTGGTATACTGTATAGTGGTATACTGTAAGTATACCACTAGTATAACTCTGGTACCAATGTGTAGGAAATATTTCAGTGAAGAAAATACTGCAGATGAAGAAGAATATTTAAAAAAAATTCATTTCTTTAGGTGAGAGAAAATGAAGAGATGAAATAAAGTAATGGTAATATTCATCACAAATATGAGACTTTTTGGAGTGAATTCAGGGCATGTATCAGACCAGATTTTATAATTTATTAGACTGAATGGGACTAAAAGAAAGGAAAAACCAAGGTTTTAAGTTTTGGTAAATAGAACAATTGTGATGTCAATAATCTAGTTAAGAATTTAGTAGTGGGGCAGCTAGGTGGCATAGTGGATAAAGCACCAGCCTT
Organism: Macrotis lagotis; assembly: GCF_037893015.1. Taxonomy (NCBI): domain Eukaryota; kingdom Metazoa; phylum Chordata; class Mammalia; order Peramelemorphia; family Peramelidae; genus Macrotis; species Macrotis lagotis. The sequence continues at coordinate 53,554,823 of NC_133662.1, forward strand.
GGAGTCAGGAATACCTGGGTTCAAATCTGGTCTCAGACACTTAATAATTGCCTAGCTGTGTGGCCTTGGGCACACTTAACCCCATTTTCCTTGCAAAAACCTAAAAAAAAGAGAATTTAGTAGTATGGGAATTAATATTTGTGTAGATATATGTATATATACACAAACATCTATACATATATGTGCTCACATAACATCATTTTATAAATACACATATATGTGTCTATCTTTATATGCATATATGTAGTTAGATACATATCAGTGATTCAGAATAAGTTGCATTTCCTATATATGTAAATAGGACACATGTATAAATGCATATGTACATATTTCTATGTATACATACACATGTGCATGTGTGTATATTGATATATATATATATATTCATGATGTGCAAGTTATTTCTGAGTCACTGATTTGTGTTCTGTCAGTTCATTTTATCTGAGTTAAGATGAAAAAACTTCTTAAACATAGTAGCAAAAATATATTTGGCATATAATTAAGATTTAACCCTTGATTATTTAAACAAACTATTGAAAATCAGTAACATTAAATAGATAAAATTAATTTGGTGCCACATATAGCAATTTTGTTCATAAATTAAAACTATATTATTTCCTGCCTAAAATAATTCAAAAAATTCCAATAATGTGCCTCAGTGAGCAAATATTTTATTTATTTACTTAATAGAGAGAGATGGCTGCTTAAGGCAGCACTGGGTTGATAATAATTAACTCTGATCAGTGTCTGCTCATATTGCATTGAAAAACAGTAGAGAAAAGCCAAAAGAAAGAGGATATAAGGACCTATTGTATTTATTATTTCTTCTTTGGGAAAAAAAATCAAAACAAAACAGAAAACAAAACTTGATTTTGTAGAAAAAAAAATACAGTTCTTCCAGAATTTTTATAGCAAGATACCAAGATAGGGAATGTCTCTGTGAAGAAATAAAAAGAAGGATGTACATTTTTGTCAATACATTAATTTATTGATCTATAGCATATTTGCATAGACTTTAAGAACTTAAAATAGTTATCTTAGAATGCTTAGAATTCTTTCCTAAGAAAATAGTGCATCTACTCTCTTCCTGTTGGTTTTTTTTTTTTTTTTTCTGCACAAGATCTATAAAAACTAGAATAGATGAGGACTGGCAATACACATTAAGTGATTTTTATGTAAATATAATTTGGGTTACTGGAAATAATTTTATCTGCAATTTAAAGTTGTCAATTTCATGGAATTGTTGATTTCTTATAAATAAGGTATTTTTTCCAAGCCTATATCTTGGTAATTCCCATTGATAGCTAAGAAGAAAAATGTTCATCTCCAACAGTATGATAACTACAAAATGAATCATGTGTTAAAGTTAACCAGGAATAAAAAAAAAAAGATTATAAATGTACTATATCTGACTGGTTCCTTTTGTGTCTTCAGGATTGGTGTCAACATATAGAAAGAGAGAAAAAGGCACACAAATCAAAATTTTTAGATGTTCTTAAAATTTTAATTTGATTTTTAGTACTGAAAATGTAAGATCTCCATCAGTATAATGATGCAGTTCTTTCTATGTGTTTAAAGTCATTTATTTATTTATTCCACACTTTAAATTACTTATTTGAAAATTTCAAATTCAAAATTCTATTTTTCTGAGGGGGGGTGGAGCCAAGATGGCGACAAAAGGGGATTGAGTCTTAGGAGGTCTCTGATAAAACTCATAAGCTAAGGACTCTAACTAAACTTTCGAGAGACAGAACCCACAAAGGCACCCAGTGAGGCAGCTCTCCTACTCAAGGTAACCTGGAAAAGAGCAGAAAGACTCTGCTCCCCGGGGTCGGAGGGGCGGCCCGCCAGAGGGATGCCCCGCCAGAGCCAAAGAACTTCAGCCTCCTGGAGGCAGCGCCAGGGGTGCTGGGAGCCACGACTCCCAGCAGCAGGGGAGTCTCCTGAGCTGAACCCTGGGGAGCACTGGGCACAAAGTGGGGGAACAGCAGGGGACCTCTGCCAGAGGAAGCACATGGAGCCCAGCCCTCAGGACAAAGAGCCAGCAGCTTGGTCTTTGCTCAGCCCAGACCCGGAACCAGAAGCAGGCTGAGCCAGTAAACAGGAGCCCCCAGGGCATGAGCCCATTTTGCTGAGGGAGGGAAGTGAAGAGAGACTGCAGAGCTCTGTCCTCTGCTACATAAACAGGACTCTGGGGCTCTGACCACATTCAGATCCTAGCAGTCTAGGCCACCCCCCATAGAACAGCAGGGCCCCCCCCCACCTCAGGCCTGTGGCAGAGTGGGTGGAGCTTATGGTTATTCACAGACCAGGAGGGAGGACAGAGCCTCACACACTGAGACCCTTGTGGGAGTGTCCCAAAAGCTCAGGAAGCACTCCAAAACCAAGCCCAGGCTGGGAAAATGAGCAAGCAGAGAAATAAGAGGAAGACTACTGAGAAATATTTTGCAAATGAGCCCAAGAAGGATCAAAATACTCAGTCTGAAGATGAGGAAGCACAAGCTCCTGCATCTAAAGACTCCAAGAAAAACAGAAATTGGGCTCAGGCTATGACAGAGCTCAAAAAAGACTTTGAAAATCAAATGAAGGAGTTGGAAGAAAAACTGGGAAAAGAAAGGAGAGAGATGCAGGAAAAACATGAAAATGAAATCAGCAGCTTAGTCAAGGAAATAAAAAAAAAATGCTGAAGAAAATAGCATGCTAAAAACCAGCTTAGGTCAAATGGATAGAACAGCTCAAAAAGTTATTGAGGAGAAGAATGCTTTAAAAAACAAAATTGGCCAGATAGAAAAAGAGATAAGAAAACTCTCTGAGGAGAACAAATCCGTCAGACAAAGAATAGAATTCAGGGAAATTGATGAATTTACCAGAAATCAGGAATCAATACTTCAAAACCAAAAAAAATGAAAAATTAGAAGAAAATGTGAAATATCTCATTGAAAAAAAAAAACAACTGATATGGAAAACAGACTTAGAAAAGATAATTTAAAAAATTATTGGAATACCTGAAAGTCATGATCAGGAAAAGAGCCTTGACATCATTTTCAAAGAATTACTACAGGAAAATTGCCCTGATATCCTAGAAGCAGATGGCAAAATAGAAATGGAGAGAATCCACCGATCCCCCCGAGAAAGAGATCCCAAAAAACCAACCCCTAGGAATATTATAGCCAAGTTCCAGAACTCCCAAGTCAAAGAGAAAATATTACAAGCAGCCAGAAGGAGACAGTTCAAATATCGTGGAGCTGCAGTCAGGATCACTCAGGACTTAGCAGCAACTACATTGGAAGCTTGTAGGGCTTGGAATACAATATACCGGAAGACAAAAGAGCTTAGAATGCATTTACGAATTAACTACCCAGCAAGTCTGAATGTTCCTCTTCCAGGGAAAAAGATGGACTTTCAATGAACCAGGGGAATCTCAAATGTTGCTTTTGGAATGGCCAGAGCTGAACAGAAGGTTTGATCTTCAGATACAGGATTCAAGTGAAGCATGGAGATTGGAGGAGAGAGGGAAAATATGAGGGACTTAATGAGGATGAACTGCATGTATTCCTGCATAGAAAAATGACACTGATAATACTCATATGAACCTTCTCAGTTAATAGAGCAGGTAGAGGGAGCTTTTATAGTCGAAGCACAGGAGAAAGCTGAATTCAAAGAAAAAATATGGTGTAAAAATGGAGTCAATAGAAAAAAAAACGGGAAATGGAATGGGAGAAAGAAAAAGGAGAGGAGGAATAGTCCAAGATATTTAACATAATAAGATTTTTTTTATTAAAATGAGCTATTGCAGTGATATGGAAGGGGGGAGGCAAGGGGGAAAGAGGAAATCTCTGCTCTCATCAGAGATGGCTAGGAGAGGAAACAGCAAATATACTCAATGGGCTTTAGACATCGGGGTAAGAAGGAGAGGGGGGGGAGCAGGGGGAAGTGGTGGGGATTTGAATAAAGGAGGAGAAGATGGACCATGGGGGAGAGAGTGGTCAGATATAACACATTTTCTTTTTTACTTCTTGCAAGGGACTGGGATTGGAAGGACTACCCAGGACCATAGGGCCAGGTGGATTCTGGGCCTAAGGGGTGGTATGGGGGCTCAGGGCTTCTTGGCCCCAGGACCAGCGATCCATCTGTTGTGCCACTCAGTGACCCTACAGCAGAGTCAGAGTGAAAGGAGAGAGAAAATATAGTACATAGTAGTGGAGAAATAAGAAAGGAGGGAGTTGCTATCAGCAATGGCAATGCTGGAAAAATATGGAAGTAACTTTTGTGATGGACTTATCATAAAGAATCTTATCCACCCGTGACAGAGTTGTTGGTGTTGGAACAAAGACTGAAGCGCATTTTTGTTATTATTATTATTTGGGGGAGGGTGCAGGGCAAGTGGGGATGGGTGGCCTGCCTGGGGCCACATAGCAGGGTGATCTTTGGGTGTCTGGGGCCGGATTTGGACCCAGGTGCTCCTGGCTCAAGGGCCAATGCTCTGTCTGCCACCCAGCCACCCCTACTAGTATTGCTATTTTATTTTATTTTGGGTCTTTTTTTCTTCTTTTTGGTTTTTTCAGGGAAGTGGGGACCAGGTGGCTTGCATGTCACATGGCTGAGTGATTGTTGGGTTTACAAGGCTCAATATGGGCTCAGGTGCTCATAGCTCCAGGGCTGGTGCTTTGTCCATTGCACCACCTGGCCATAACTACAATTATTACTATTATTTTTTAATTTTAATTTTTTTCTCTCCCCTTTACTTTTTTCGCCCAAGCAAGTCTATCTATATTCATGGGGGGGGGGGTATTTTGTCTACTTGTAAACAAGAATATTTTATTAATGTAAAAAAACATTTGTACAAAATGAGAATAAAAATAAATTTAAAAAAAAATTCTATTTTTCTGCCCATTCCATCTCTTACTCATTGTGTAGGCAAGTAGTATGATTATCAGTATGTATCAGTATCAATATTAGTGGGAAAAATGCTTATTTTGATGAGATGCTTCACGATAAAAAAAGCCCAAAAAACCCCCACATTATCTTAAATCATTGCTTTAAATAGAGTAGTGAAAGCTATCACAGATGATCATTTCACAATTTTGTATTAGTACATATGTTGATTGATCTTTACTCTGCATTCGTTCATATGAGTCATACCAGGTTTTCCTGAAACCATCCCATTTGTTGTTTCTTAAAGTGCAATGACTTTCCAACATAAAGATATACCACAACTTATTTGGCAATTCCCAATAGACAGACATCTCCTAATATGCCAACTTTTTTTTACCACCATAAAAAGAACTGGTGCAATTTTTTTTATACCTAGAAGTCCTTTTATGATTTTCTTTGCTACCATTGGGATATAGATCTAATAGTAGTATTGGATATAAATTGTTATATATGAATAGTTCTATAGCGCTTTGCGAATATTCTTCCAAGTTATTCTTCAAAATGATTGGACTTATTCAGAACTTCACCAACAGTCTTTTATATTAATTTATCATGTTTGTCCTTCTGTTTCAATGTGTTTCTTATAAAAATTCTAAAAAAATTTGTTGGATTCTTTTTTCTAATACATTCTTCCATCATTTATGAATGAGTTCATTCCATTCCCATGCACATTTAGGATTACTAACTTCTTTTTCCCTCTAGCCCATTTTCTTAGGTTTATCCTATTCTGGTCCTTCAAAATTCTGTTTTGTTTCTGACCACTATCTCCCTCAATATTCTCTCCCTTTTAATACCTTTCCCCTTTCCCTTATTCCTCCTCTTCCACCTTCCCTACTGATTAAGATAAATTACTTGCCGCTATTGGATGAAATATGAAACCTGATGGTGTATAATTTTCCCTCTTGTAACAAATTTATTTTTAGACATTTTATTTTTAATTTATGGAATAAAGCAACCATTTCTAAACATCTAAATCTATTATGTACAACTTGCTATTTCTTTTAAATGTATACTGATGTTGGGAAGCTTGGAAGTACTTGCATGAACTGATGTTGAGCGAGATGAGAAGAACCAGAAAAACATTGTACACCCTAACAGCAACATGGGAGTGATGATCAACCTTGATGGACTTGCTCATTCCATCAGTGCAACAACCAGGGACAATTTTGGGCTATTTGAGATGGAGAATAACATCTGTATTCAGAGAAGGAATTATGGACTTTGACCAAAGACCAAAGAATATTAACTTCAAATTAGAAAAAAAAATGCTATCTTATTATGTAATTTTACTATCTCATACTTTATTTTTTTCCTTAAGGATATGATTTCTCTGTTGTCACATTCCACTGATGTCAATGTATAACACGAAAAAAATGTAAAGACTAACAAGAATGCCTTCTGTGGGGGTGGGGGAGGGAAGCAAGAATGGGGAAAATTGTAAAACTCAAAATAAATAAAATCTTTCTAAAAAATAACTATGTACTGATGTTTTCAAATTTATTTTCCACCCTGAAGTTAACTACATCAGACATAAATAGACAGATAGATGATAGATAGAGAGATATAGATATGTAAATATATATATATATATGTATGTATGTGTGTGTGTGTGTGTAAAATTGTTCTATGCATACTTTTACCTAACAGTTCTATCACTAGAAGCAGATGACATTTTTCTTCATATGTGCTTTATAGTTAATTTGGTATTTATAATTGTCAAAATGCCTTTTTGTGGACAAAGTTGTTCTTAAAGCAATATTGTTGTCATAGTATGAAATGCTCTCTTGGTTCTCCTCACTTTATTCTTCATCATTTCATGCAAGCTTTACATGTCTTTTTAAGAAAATTGAGCTTATCATTTCTTAAAGCACCATAGCATTCCATCATATCTATACAACACAATTTATTCAGCCATTTCCCAATGGATGTGGATCCCTGAATTTTTCATTTCTTTGCCACCACAAAGATATTGGCTATAAATGTTCTGATAATGTTCAAATTTATAATTACTATTTGTAAATTTCTCTTCATCTCATTTTCACTTTATATTTTTTTTCTCTGCATCTCTTTTTACTCTATTCCTGTGACCTTTACTTCTCCTCCCACTGTACCTACATCTCAAATAGTCTCCCTTATCCCTACCCTTCCAATTTCAATACATACATACCTCCAAATGTCTACCTTCCCTCTACATTCCCGAATTCCAATCCATACATCCATCTAAAAATTGCTTCCCAATCCTGTCCCCTAGTTTTACTTCCTTTTACCTTTTCCTTAGACAATTTTATTTTTTAGAATCACTCCTTCACACATTACTTAATACATTAAGTATTATACTGAATGCACATAAGTACACACATTACTCAACAATTCTTAAACTGCCTTAGTAAAGATGACAGTTTCAAGAATATTGATAACATTTACATACATGTAATACCTAAACAATTTAACCTTATAATTAGTATTTAATGTTTTCCTTATATTTCTTCTGGATCTTTTATACTGATTTTCCATCAAGTCTTGGTCTTTTTCTTAGAAATATCTGAAAGTCTTTTATTTCATTAAAATGCCACATCTCATCAGAATCTCTTCTATTTCTTCATATATATATATATATATATATATATATATATATATATATATATGCATCATTTGAGATGAATTTGCAACATTTTCTAACTCATCCTGATTTTCTGTTCAACTTTGAGTTCAAGAAACCCCAAACTCTAGAATTCTAAACTCCTTCAAACCAAGTACTAGGTGGGAAAGTCTTGGCTTCCTTTGTTTAAATGATAAACCTAGTGGCATGGTCTCCATCTTTAAAACTTTCTGTTAACTGATCTTACAAATTCACTTTTACCTATTTAAACTTGTCTAGACTGGCAAAATAGGATAGAAATAAGAATTTCTCCTGACCCACATTGCCTGGTTTTCCCCAACAACTTTATTCTAGTGGGGTTAGTTAGTAAGATCTCTCATCTGGAAGTGCCATTTGGTAGTTCTGGGAAGTCCAAGGTTCTCAGGATACTCCTGTAATTTCAATATCTTCCTTCACATTGAATTTTTGGCTTGGAAAGAACTTGGGCTATTGAGGTTGGTCAATCCAGTATAGGCATTGAGAGTGGCACCAATCACTGATATTTCCTTCTTCTTCCTAAAGCTTCCTATTGATATCTTTTTGTATCTCTGGGATATTAGTCTCTTCATTTCCCATCTATTAATATTCATTGGTGGACTCTGGTTTTCAATCCTAGAAGCTGATACAGATGATTATATGCTTGAGGGATATCCTGGACTGTCCCTTGAGGATTCCTGAACTATATACAGCTTCATTTCAGTTCCTCCTTGGAGTCCCTACCAGTCACTTATTTGTGATTTGATTTTTTGTTTTTAAAACAAACTTAACCTTTGATAATTTATCCCTCCTTTCCTATTATCCTTACTGTGACTTTCCTCCCATTGCCCCACTGTGCTGGGCCAGATCATCTAGCTTGTTCCCATTCTATATCTGGGTCAGAAACTGAGGTCCTTTAATAAAAATTAAAGATGGTATTTGTTCATATTCAAATTTTGTTCTGACTCCCACCCTGCAATTACTACTACTGTGCACCTCAACCAAAAGTGGATTTTGATAACTCTTCCATCATTTGAAAGGCTTTTATATTCAGGTAATCTCATCCAAATTCAAAAAATTGCTATGGGCCTTGCTAAATAAGACAACATCCAGGTTCAATTGTTCTGTTCTATTCCACTGGATCCAGATGACTCTGAGGAGAAAATGAAGCTGGTAACTTAGCACAGAACCCCTCACTCAAATTCAAAATATGCATTTATCATGGCATCATTTCCGTGGTGTCATGGTCCTCTTTGAGAACTGACAAACATTAAAATCAAATACTTATCTTTGCTGGATAAGTTATTTTGGATGCAACCCCAACTTTTTTGCCCTTTGAAATATAAGATTCTGGGCAGAGTCAAGATGGCAGGAGTAAGGGAAGGACTAACATGAGTTTTCCCTCAAACCCTCCAAATAATTTTAAATAATGACTCTAAACAAATTCTAGAGTGGCAGAAACAACCATAAGATTAGATCTGAGCAAAGGGAACCTAATGACTTTGGGAGAAGAAAAGAAATAATGAAACAAAGCCAAAAGAATGAAAACAAATAGAAAATGTGAAATATCTCTGGACAAACAGTTGACCTGTAAAATAGATCCAGGAGAGATCACTTAAAAATTATTGAACAAATTGAAAACCAAGATAAAAAAAAGAGCCTAAACATAATTTTCAAGAAATTATCAATGAAAACTGCCCTGATATTAAAGAAACAGATAGTAGAGAATGAAAAATCTATTGATAATCTCCCAAAAGAAATCCCACACTGAAAATTCTAAGAATATCAAAGTAAATTTCAGCATTACTGAGGAAAAAAAAATTTGCAAACAGCCAGAAAGAAAGAAAGAAACAATTCAAGTATCATTGAACTACAGTCAGAATAACACAACATTTACCAATATCTACCTTAAAAAAATTGTAGGACATTAAATATGATAGTCTAGAAGAAAAAAAGAGCTTGAATTATAACAAAAATCAATTACCCAGGAGAACTGAGCATACACTTTCAGGGGGAAAGATGGACATTCAGTGAAATATGGGATTTTCAAACTTTCCTGATGAAAGATACAAGTTAAACAGAAAATTGATATCCAAATAAAAGAGTGAAGAGAATTATATAAAGTTCAGCAGGAGAGGGAAATCATAAGAGACTTAATATGGTTAAACTATATACCTTCCTCCATGGGAAAATGATACTGATAACTCATATCATATGGTCAGAGCACATATATATCTAGACAGATAGAGAGATAGAGATAGAGAGATAGAGATAGAGAGAGAGAGAGAGAGAGAGAGAGAGAGAGAGAGAGAGAGAGTACAGAGGAGTGAATTGAATTTGAAGTAAGAATATTCAAAACTAAAATTAAGGGATGAGAGAAAGGAATCTATTAAGAGAGACTGAAAGGAGAGATAAAATGGGGCAAATTATCTTAATTGAAAATGGAGAGAACAAGGTTTTATAGTAAAGGGGAAGAAGGGGGACTTATCAAACAATTATGCCTCCGGGTTTATATTTTCTTGACTGAAAGTGCTCTTCTTTGAACTTGAGCTATGATTTAGAAATTTGTATAGGTAAAGAAGTTAACAAACCCAATCTGATTCTGATTCTGTTGCCAGGTGCTTATAACCTATTTCTAAACAGTCCTTTTATCATGTCTGACTTAGGAGCTCCTAATGTTACTGTTTCTGTTGCCATCACCTAGTTTCATCACTGGAGGTTCTTCCACTGTGGCCTTCAAGTCATTCTCCAATGTTTTGTCACAGATCTCTTTTTGAAACCTCTAACTTGTGTTGAAAGAATGCCATGCTTTGACCTTTTATTGGATCTACTACTCCAAAATTTGATTTGTGATGTTAATTTAAAGTCATTTGAAGGTGAATATTGGGAAAGTTCAGGTAAATTTGCTTTTTTATACAGCCCCCCCGCAGGACTTCCTTAGTTTATGTGTTTGTATTTGAAAGGATATTTTGTTGCTAGATGCATTCAGATTTCAAGCTTCAGTGACAATTGGCCACATGTGAAAAAGATTATCAAGACATCAAATTATGTAGAAAATCTCCAACAAAAATAGTAGTTCCCTATTGATGGTAAATAATTGAACTTTGTCCTGATATTAAGAAGAAAGACATTAAAAATAATTTCATTGAAATATTACCACTAGTAATCACTTTAAAATATTTTTAACCAACTTGATATTCAGAGTTTATGCCAGACTCCATCAAAGTGTAAGAGGGATGGTGGGACAGAACTATAGAGCAGGAAGAAATTTGTGAGGCTATCCTATATTTTTCATATGATGGAATTTAAGCTAAGGGAGGTTAATAATTTATCTTAAATCACAGAGGTAGTAGATTTCTAAAGCAAGATTTGAATCCAAGTCTTTTAACTATAGTCTTAATTTTGTTATACTTAAAATACTGATCTGGAAGAAATCTATGACAATTCAGAATTTTCTTTAAGAAAACTTTGTGATTATTGTTCAAATTTTCTCACAAAAGGGGGCATATTCCAAAAAGATAGAAAAACTGCAAATAATGCTACATACAACTTTACCAAAAGAAAGAAGTTGTGTTGGAAGAAGAAAACAGCAACTGTCAACCTAAATGCCTCTTTTCTCTCTATATAAAATGTAATGAGACTAGCCAATATTTTCATTAAGGTTATCATCTATGAAAAAAATGATAAGGAAACAGGTAAGTATTTTTTCCCTTCAAAATGTCTTTACCATGGATCAAAACTTTGCAATCATACCACAACCTGAATAGACTAGGGGAAAAAAGTTTTAATTTTTCCTTTTGTTCATTAAAATTTGTAAAAAATATTTAATTCAGAAAAAAATCAATTTTAATGAGATATATATATATATATATTTCAAAAATTTTAACCTTCTATAAGATTATGACAAAAAAGAACAAGATAATTTATATCAGCACAATAAGTATTGTTATCAAATGAATAATAAAACAAAGATACAAAAATATCAACTAAGTTATATGCCAATAACACAAAATATGCCCCACAGAAAATTCCAAGTAAAGAGAGATGCAATAACATTTCTTCAAATTTAGAAGTCAAATCATCTTGTCGATCTATTAGGAAATCGTTGATCAAGTTATGGTATACGAATGTTACAGAATACTGTTCTAGAAATCATAAATGGTCAGACATTAGAGAAGCATGGAATGAATTCTAGATCTGATACTGAGTGAAGGGAGTAGAACCAGAAGAACATACTCTACATTATCAAGAACATGTGATCTGATCACTCTTGCTGGATGCAGTTCCTCTGAGCAGTTCAGAGAACTAGCACAACCCTAGGAGACCTGCTATAGACAATGCTATCCACACTCAGAGGAATTAAAACAAAACACAACAAACAAATAAACAAACAAAAACCCCTTCAGAATATAATGAACACTAAATTCACTTTTTAAAAATAGTTCTTTCATATATTTCTTTCCTATCACATGGTTTTCTCTTCTTTCCCTTAATCCTAATTCCTCATTTGAAAATGACTAATCTGCAAATATAATTAGCATAAATGTATATGTACAATATTCACCTGACTGTTTGCCACTGAGGGGAGGAGGATGGAAAGTAATTATATAAAATAAAATATGCATATGCATATGGATGAATGTTGAAAAACATTCATAATATGTAGGTGGAAAAATATGAATTTAATAAAAGAAGGTAAATCTTTTTGATTCATGTAATCTCTTACATAATAGGAAACCTTTGATGGGAAAAAAGTTTTCTAAAAGAAAAGTATATTAGGAAATCATAGATCTCTTCTGAATATTACATATACATATATGAACATGTACATATTGTATGTGAAATTAATGTAATATGCAAAAAATGCATATGTATAAAATATATTGTCTAAGTATATTTAATATAGAATATATGGAAAAAACATGCACATATATTCAATATTTGCCTATTTATGCTTATTGAATATATATATTATTTGTATTCACAGACATATATGTTACACATATATGAAGACAGATAAATGAAATTGCATTTATTAAGCACTATATACCAAGCAATATGTGATAGTGTCAAAAAAAAAATCTCTGCCTTCAAAAAGCTTGCATTATAATAGGTGAAAACAGCACATAAAGTTGAGTGATGAACAAACTTTAAGGGTTGGTAAATGAAGGTAAATAAATGCAGCAATGTAACTTTATAAAAATAATAGCACTATAGATTTGATTATGATTCAAGGTTTGAAAAAAAAACAGGAGTGGGGGATTAGAGGGATGGGATTCAGCAAAGCAGTTTGCAAGAAATTGACCAAGATGTAGAATATAGCGTGATTTGGCTTGAATTAAAAAGAGGGCCTTTGACTGACCCTCTCAATTAAAAATCTGAACATGAACATTAGAGGACCTATTCCAGAAATTTGAGGGTTAAGTCATATGGAGGTTTGTGGTTTTTAAAGAAATACAACTGGTAAGATGATAGACTATACTTGCTTCTGGTGCTCTGGACTTTTCCACTGCCATAATGGCAGCCATCTCACCTCAAAAATAGCTCAGTTCCTGTGACCCCATCTTCAATTAGTGAATTCTTACTCTGCCAGGCACATGTCATGCTGATCCTGACTTATATTTTCTAGCTTTCAAATAGACCCACTCTTTCTTTCTGGCTACCTTTTACATCATGTGTTCCTCTGATAGAAAATTCAATTCATTTAAAAGATATTCTCTGGAGGTGACTAAGTTGCACAGTGGATAGAGCACCAACCCTGGATTCAGGAGGACCTGAGTTCAAATCCGACCTCAGACACTTAATAATTACCTAGTCTCTCTCTCTCTCTCTCTCTCTCTCTCTCTCTCTCTCTCTCTCTCTCTCTCTGTCTCTATTTTTTCTCTTTCCATTTTTCTCTCTCTATCCCTGTCTTTGTCTCTATCTCTGTCTCCTTTTTTCTTGTTCCTCAAAATAACACAGTACTAATTCAGTTCAACAAGTCAAACTTCGTTTATTAAGCTCCTAAAATCAGATAATATGATAATACCTGGAGCTAGAAATAAAGGTGGAAACAATATGCTGCTCTCACTTAATTCACAGAACACTTAATAAATATTCTATCCATTAATTTGTATGACATTCTATAAGGAAAATGACTCCATCAGTGTGGAAATTGACTGATAATTTGTCATAATAGTGAGAAATTTTGGATATTTAGAAGATGAATAATTTTTTCAGACTCACAGGCTCAGGATGTGTCAGAGGTAAAATTTCAGTTGAAGTCTTCCTGACTCTTAAACTGACTTTCTTTCTATTACACTTCATTGTTGCTTTCTTCTTGTCTTTTTCTTCTCCCTTTCACAATTTATTAAATTAGACTAAATAAATACAATTGTATACAGGTGCATGTACAAGAACACAAACACACACACTTAGGTAGATAGATCGACTTATTAAACAGTACAAATGGAAAAATAAGCGGAAAATAGAAATTAGATAGGATTGCATTTTGGAAATACTTCAATCTCAGTAATAAGTTCATAATTATTGTTGCTAATGTTTTTACTTTCATTGCTTTTCTGATGATATTATTTAGATATGAATCATGGAATTCAATAATAGGAAAAGAACCCAAATTAAAAATTATTTCAAAAGGCAAAAATTATTGAAAACCTTTATGCTACTATATGAACAAATATAAAGATGGGCTAGTCATTTATCATATATGAACAGAGTACTAGATTAGTGTCTCCAAGATAATAAAAGAATGAGAGAAAATTCACTAATTAATCTTTCATAAATTTGATACATGAAAGATTTATGGAAATTAGAGATAATATTCACATAGAATGAAGACCTGAGCTTGCCCATATATGGTGGAAAGACCCTCATTAATGAAAGAATGGGCACACCAAAATATCTTTTTTTTTAAAATAGGATGATATTTTAGGCACAGCAATTTTTATGGGATTCCCATTTGATTTTTTCCCCATGCTAACCATATTAATTACTCTTAACTTTTATTAAGTTTATTTCTCTATTGCCAACAAAGTTCTTTAAAACTTCGTCAATCTGGAAGTTTTTTTAAGTTTTATTAAGACCATTAAATTATGATCATATTATGAAGTATGCCTTTTTCTCTGATCATTTCAATTTCTACAATTGAAATTATTAACCTACTTCCAAAAAATAAAACATATAGATTTTAGATAATATACATATATATATATATATATATAATTTCATATTTTCAATCCAAATCAAATTCATTTCAACTTTAAAAATAAACAAACACTGCCAAACCAAACTTAATTGGGAACAAAATAATTAGGATTTATCATTCCAGAGAGAAAAATGGTACTTACCTTGCTTTGAAAGTTGATTTAAAAAAAAATTCAAAATCTAGCCTAGGTCATTGTCAGTTTCTATTTACAGAAAAACACAGTTATAAATGTCACCCTATGACTAAAGATTAGCTGGTTATTACCATATGGTAGAATCCAGAAAAGAGCAGTTAGTATAAACATCATAAAAAGTCATTATTAAAAGACCTCAATATCCTCATAAACCAAATTAATTTTTTTTGGCAAAATTATGCAATACTTTCAAGAGTTTTACTTCCAAGAAGTGCACAGTCAGTATATGTAGCTAGCCTATATTGCACAGACTAAATTCAAACTTCTAAAGCTCACCTGGGTAAAATCAAGATTTTTTTACCCACTTAAAATTCATAAAAATCAATGATCTTCGACTCCCAGGTTATTTAAAAATGTCAGCAGGGTAAGAAAAAAACAAATCTAGAAACCATTTTCTGTTAAAGGCAATATGCTCTGTGTTGATCTGTAAATGGGCACTGGACAAAGGACAATAATAAATGCAATGAGCAGAAAATATAAGAAATTAGTATAACATGACTTACTCATTCATAATATTTTGAAGTAAAAGCATTCTTATATTTCACTTTGCCTATAGAAAATTAATGAGACTAAGAAGTCCATTCTGAGGTCATTTCTGTATTTGACATATTCAATGTGAAAAGAAGACAATATAATATGTCAATTTTCTCTGTAACAGCAAGGATATTTCATTTAAAACTGATTTACTTTGGGTTGGCAAGGTGGCGCAGTGGATAAAGCGCCAGCCCTGGAGTCAGGAGTACCTTGGTTCAAATCCGGTCTCAAACACTTAATAATTACCTACCTGTGTGGCCTTGGGCAAGTCACTTAACCCCATTTGCCTTGCAAAAACATAAAAAAAATTACTTTTCTAATAATAAAAGAAAGAAAAATCTAGAAACTGAAAGAACTCTGGGTAGAATGGCAATATGCTTTATAATGTACCAATGATATAAATAAATAATGGCAGTATCACCTCCCTTTCATGACCTGGTGAAACATTGACATGAAAGGACTTCTAGGGAGGAGCTTGCTTTCTGAACTTTTACACATGGATAGAAAGAAGGATTTTGGATTCTCAGTACATACATAGCAGCGTTTATTGTTCATAGTAGATGCTTAATAAAAAGTCACACAAAGATACTTTGGGATTCTTTGAGGTTTTAATAATAAATGCATGATAAAAATAAGAAGAAATCAATCTGCATATGTTATAAATCATATTGTCAGTCATCCCTGGAAAATCAAAATTATTAAATGATTCCAAGATATTTTCTAATTCTTAGGTATTTAAACATCTCTTCTCTTGCTTGTTTCTAAATGGTCCAGGAGTTGTGCCCAAAGTATTACATATTAAGGCATAAGGGCAATATTTTTTATTACCAATAATGCATTCTTCTTTGTGTTAAATATATTCTCTGCTATCATGTGACTAGATTAAAGAACATTAAAGAAATTCACTGGCAATAGAGAAGAACTTATAAAAATTTTAAGTTACACAGTCACTGGCAGAGTAAGACATATAACTTAACCCTGAAAATAGAAATTAGTTACAGTCTTGAGACTTAAAGGAATGTTCCTTTCTCTCTTTTCTGTCCAAAGCAGAATCAAATTTATACAATAAAAATTGACAGGTGTAGGAATTTGTCATCATATTTGACTGGAAGTACTAAGCAAGGTTTCGAAAAGGTTTTCTGAAATTTTTCTACTTGACATTTCTAAATCATTACAACTCAGAATCTATGAGGAAGGAGGAACAACCTCCAAAGACTCTAATATTATGAAGCATTAGCTGAATTCTTAAACTCCTGAAGCAGAAAACATAGAGAAAAGTAAGGGTCCCCAAAAATTATCTGTAGGCAGAAGCATTTTTAAGGTCCATCTTTATTGGCTGCTGAAGACCAAACAGATCTGAATTAAATGAAGACTAGCCGTGTCCTTCTGTTCCAGTTAGCACAATGTCAGATGAATACGCTAAAAGATGTAGTTTTATAATTACATATTGTGTTTTGAATTAGAAGTCTTCTTATGTCAGTGTTTCACCAGGACATGAAAGAGAGGTGATACTATCTTTACTCCAATCTAATTTAGTTGATCTTTTGATTTAAAGAAAGATTTTATTTTGAATTTTACCATTTTTAATCCTATTCTTGCTTCTCTCCCCCCAACCCCACAGAAGTCATTCTCTTAGTGTTTACATTGGTTCCATGTTAAACATTGATCTCAGTTGAATGTGATGAGAGAGAAATCTTATCCTTAAGGAAGAAAAGTAAAGTATGAAATAGTAAAAATACATAATAATATAATGATTTTCCCCACTAATTTGATGGAAATAGTCTTTGATCTTTGCTCAAAGCCCATAATTCTTACTCTGGATAAAGATGGTATTCTCCAATGCAGATAGCCCAGACTTGCCCTGGTTGTTGCACTGAAGGAGTGAGCAACTTCATCAGGGTTGATCATCAGCCCCATGTTGCTGTTAGGGTGTACAGTGTTTTTCTGGTTCTGTTCATTTCACTCAGCATCAGTTCATGCAAATCTTTCCAGGCTTCCCTGAATTTCCATCACTCCTGGTTTCTAATAGAATAATAGGGTACTATGACATACATATACCACAGTTTGTTAAGCCATTTCCCAATTAAAAGACATTGAAATAATTTCCAATTTTTTGCCACCACAAACAGGGCTGCTATAAATATTTTTTGTACGAGTGATGTTTTTACCCTTTTTCATCATCACTTCAGGGTATAGAACCATTAGTGGTATTGCTGGGTCAAAGGGTATGCACATTTTTGTTGCCCTTTGGACATAATCCCAAATTGCTCTCCATAAATGTTAGATGAGTTCACGCCTCCACCAACAATGTAATAATGTCCCAGATTTCCCACATATCTTCCAACATTGATCATTGTCCTTTCTGGTCACATTGGCTAGTCTGAGAGGTGTGAGGTGGTACCTCAAGGATGCTTCAATTTGCATTTCTCTAATAAGTAATGATTTGGAACAATTTTTATATGACTATGGATTGCTTTAATTTCCTCAGCTGTAAATTAACTTTGCATATGTTTTGAACATTTGCCAACTGGGGAATGGCTTGGGTTTTTTTTGAAAATTTGCCTCAGTCCTCTACATATTTTAGAAATAAGTGCTTTGTCAAAAATACTAGTTGAAAAAATTGTTTCCCAATTTACTACATTTGTTTTGATCTTGGTTACAGTGGCATTATCTATGCAAAAGCTTTTTAATTTAATGTGGTCCAAATTATCTAGTTTGTTTTGAATGAAGTTCTCTATCTCGTCCTTGATCATAAACTGCTTCTCTCTCCATATTCTTAAACTCTTTAGTGTTTTTATTAGGATTGGGTGCTGTATTTTATCAAAAGATTTTTTCAGCATCAATTCAGCATATAATCATATGATTTCTGATAGGTATGATATTGATATAATCAATTATATTAATTATAATAACAGTTTTCCTTATATTGAACCAACTCTTAATTCCTGGAATAAATATTACTTGATCATAATGTATTATTCCAGTGATAACTTGTTGTAATCATTTTGCTAAGATTTTAGTTAAGATTTTTGCATCTATATTAATCAAGGAAATAGGTTTATAATTTTTTTTCTCTGTTTTAATTCTTTCTGGTTTAGGTATCAGCACCACATTGATGTCATAGAAAGAGCTAGGCAGAGTTCTGTCTTCATCTATTTTTCCAAAGAGTTTATATAGAATTGGAAGCAATTGTTCCTTAAATGTTCAATAGAATTCACTTATGAATCCATCTGACCCTGGAGATTTTTTCTTAAGGAATTCATTAATGGCTTGTTGAATTTCTTTTTCTGAGATAGGGCTATTTAAGTTTTTAATTTCCTCTTCATTTATTCTGGGGAACTTATATTTTTGTAAATATTGATTCATTTCATTAAGATTGTCAAATTTATTTGCATGGAGTTGGACAAAATAATTCTGAATTATTTCTTTTATTTCTTGCTCATTGGTGGTGAGTTCATTTTTTTCATTTATTATACTAGCAATTTAGTATTCTTTCTTTTTTTAAATAAAATTGACCAGAGCTCTATCAGTTTTATTGGTTTTTTCATTAAAAACAACTCTTGGTTTTATTTATTAGTTCAATAATTATCTTGCTTTCATTATTTTTTAAAATTTCTCCTTTAATTTTTAGAATTTCTAAATTGGTATTTAATTCGAGGTTTTTAATCTGTCCCTTCTCTAACATTTTTAGTTGCATATTTAGTTCATTGATTTTTTCTTACTCTATTCATGGAAGCATTTAAAGATATGATATATCCACTGACAGGCACCTTGAGTGTATCCCATAAATTTTGGTGTTTTGTATCATTATTGTCCTTATTTAGGATGAAATAGGATGAAATAATTAATTCTTTCTATAATTTGTTGCGTGATCCACTCATTCTGTAAAATGAGGTTATTTAGTTTCCAATTAGTTCTGGGTCTATATCTGCCTGGCCCAGTACTGTATATGATTTTTATTGCATTATGATCTGAGAAAAATGTATTCAGTATTTCTGCCTTTCTGCAATTTATCATTAGCTTTTATGTCCTAGTATATGGTCAATTTTTGAGTAAGTGCCATGCACTGAAGGAAAAAAAAATGTATATTCCTTTTCTTGGCCAGTCAATTTCCTCCATAGGCCTACCATACTTAGTTTTTTTTAGCACTCTTTTTATCTTCTTAACTTCCTTCTTGTTTATTTTATGATTCGGTTTATCTGACAGAGGGAGTTTGAGGTCTCCCACTAGTAGAGTTTTGCTGTCCATGTTTTTCTGTAGCTCCTTCATCTTTTCCTCTAAGAATTTGGATGCTGTCCCATTGGGTGTGTATTTAGTATTGAAATTACTTTGTCTATTGTACCTTTTAGCAGGATATAGTTTCCTTCCTTATCACTTTTAATGATAATTTGCAGCTGCTTTTTCTGAGATAAGGATTGCTAGCCCTGCTTTTTTTCACTTAAGCTGGAACAAAATATATTTTGCTCCAAACTTTTACCTTTACTCTATATGGATCTCTCTGCCTCAAATGACTTTCTTGCAAGCAGCATATAGTAGGATTCCGGTTTTAAATCCACTCTGTTATTCATTTACATTTTATGTGAGAGTTCATCCCATTCATACTGAAAGTTATAATTACTAACTCTTTATTGCCCTCCATTCTATCTTCCTTCTGTTTGTATTTTTCCCTTTATCCATATTCCCCAGTGTATTATTTCTGAATACCAATACCTTCAGTCTGTTTGTCCTCTTAAATTGAACCCTTCCCCTTTTTTCACTGTTTCCCTTTTCCTTGTCCTCTGTTACTTCCCCTTTTTCTACCCTCCCCATGCCCCCTCCTCTTTCCCCCCATTTTTAATGCTTGAAAAGTAAGATAAGTTTCTTAAGTGTGTCTAAGTTAACTTTAAACCAATTCTGATGAGATGAAGATTCAGGTGGTTCTCACCTCCTCCTTTATTCCCCCCAATTATAATAGGTCTTTTGTACCTCTTAATTTAATGAGATTTACTCATTCAGTCTCCCTCCAACCTCCCTTATCCTTACTGCCCCCCCCCCCCCTTTTAAGGAGGTATTGTTTTTAAATCATTCTGTCTGAGTCTCAGAAAGTTAGGAGTGTCCATCACTTCTGGCTATGTATAGTCTCTCTAATAGAGTCACAATTCTTTTTTTTTAGGTTTTTGCAACGCAAATGGGGTTAAGTGGCTTGCTCAAGGCCACACATCTAGGTCATTAATAAGTGTCTGAGACCGGACTTGAACCCAGTTACTCCTGACTCCAGGGATGGTGCTTTATCTACTATCCTACCTAGCCACCCCTAGAGTTACAATTCTTTAGAGTTATGAGACTCTTTCTCCCAAGTGGGTATATAGCCAGTTTCATCTTATTGTATAGCAGTTTTGTTTTGGTATTTTTATTTTGCCTTTTCATGTGTCTCTCTTGAGCCTCCTGTTTGATGATGAAAGTTTCTTTTTAGCTCTGGTCTTTTCATCATGTAATCTTGGAAATCTCCCATTTCATTAAATGTCCATCTTTTTCCCTGGAAGAGAAGGCTCAACTTTGCCGAAAGTGGATTCTTGACTGCATTTCTAGCTCCCTTACTCTTTGCAATATCTCTTTCCATGCCCTTTGGTCCCTTAATGTTGCAGCATTCACGTCTTGCATAATCCCTACTGTGACTCCTTGATATTTATTTTTTTTCTTTCTGGCTGTTTGCAGGATTTTTTTCTTTTATCTGATAGTCCTGGAATTTGGCCACATTATTCCTTGGTGTTTTCATTTTAGGATCTCTTTCCAGAGGGGATCAATGCATTCTTTCAATAAATATTTTGTCCTCTGGTTCCACGATATCAGGGCAATTTTCCATCACTAAATCCTGTAATATTAAATCCAAACTTTTTTTCTCTTTAGTGTTCTCAGGAAGGACAATAATTCTCAGATTCTCTCTTCTTGACTGGTTCTCGAGGTCAGTGGTTTTGCTGATGAGGTATTTTACATTTTTTTCTATTTTTTTGATCCTTTGATTTTGTTTAATACAATCTTGTTGTCTCATGAAGTCATTAGTTTCCCCGATTCCATTATTTTTTTTTTAGAGAAGGAGATTTTTCTTCATTTATCTTTTGCAACTCCTTTTCTAGTAGGTCCATTCAATTTTTGAAGGACCTTTCTATTTGCCCAAATTAAGTTTTGAGAGATTCATTTCCTTTTTTTTCATTTGCCCATTTGAGGATTTGAGAGAATCATTTTCATTTTTCATTTTCCCAATTTGAATATCTGAGAAACTTATTCTCATTTTGTATTTGTTCAATTGTATTTTCCAAGAAATTTTTTTCTTGTTGCATGATATTAATTTTCTCTTGCAATGTGTTAATTTTCTCTTGAGTTTCTTTTCCCAATTTTTCCTATTGATTTTTGAACTCCTTCCTGATTTCTTCAAGGAAGTCTTTCTGGTCTGGAAAACAATTCATATTCTCCTCAGCAGTGCTAGATCTCTCTGGGTTAGAATCTGTCGTTTCTAAGTATTTCTCCATGGGTCCCACTTTCATCTGGCTTTTTTCATCTTGTGTTGATGGGGGGAGCTGGGTCTCAGAGGTTTGCTTTTGAGGATTCTAGAGGCTTTGTTCACTTGGTTTAGTAATCCCAAGGGCCAGCCAGTAGTGAGTGCTGATTGCTTTCTCTGGGGTGTGGTGCTCAGCAGTAGGGCTTGAGTTGACCTTGAAAACTGGGCTGGGGAGGAAAGGGAGTTAATCTCTTTCTGTTGAGTGAGCCCTGCTGCCCTGAGGGGTTTAGGGGATTGTTTATTGTTTGTTCTGGGCAAAGGGGTCCACAGAAAGTCACACTTAAAATTACTTTTGTCCATTACTTCATTTTGACCTCTTAATTCAAGTTCAAAGAATTAAATCTCAAGTTATCTTAGCCAAACCTTAAAATAAATTATACTCATTGGACCTAAATGACATTTTTTATCATTACAGAAAGAATTCATGCAAAGAAGTATTTGAATGTGCTTTTCAGTGGAGTAATAGAATTTGATTCATATGAATCAAATGATGAAGAAAGCATTTTGTTATTATTTTTAAATTTGGAAATGATACTCAATTATATCTCTTTTAGTATTCATTTATTAAATATTTATATTTTGACTAAAGATATTTCATAAAATGGCATAGTCAAAATCAATAGTTATAAAATATTTTCCCCTCAAAGCAGGGACACAAAAATACAGAAAATCTATGAAGAATGGGATTGAACTTAAGATACAATTAAGTCATCTGTTAAAAACACAGTGCAAAAGTAATTCAAAACTATGCATTTATAGGGTCTTAATGCCCATTCTTTCTACAATGGTTCCTTATTGTAGGATTTGTCACTGGTGATGGACAAAATGCTGTTTTGTTTTATGAGTTATCTTTTTATGGGTGTAATATCTCAACTATATAGGCCAATGCTCTGCTAATGATATGTCATTAGCATGCAGTTCTCTTTAAGAAAGGTGTCTAGTTTAATGCTAGGGGGGAAAAGATGATGGTCTCAAACAATCTCCCTGAAAGCTATCACATTTTATATGGATTGTTTACCTGATTTTGTTACTGGTGTGAATTAAAAATAATTTTTCATATGAACATCAAAGGTTCTATTATTTTTATATTTGGAGATCATGCAAATAGTTGTAATATATATTATGTACTACATATCATGAATGTGGAACTAAGTCATAAATGTGTACTTATTAGCAAAGTCAGCAGATAATAAATACAAATTTGGGAAAGGTTTTATAAAAATTCACAAATTAAAATTAATGGCTTTCTGCTCCTATGAGGTTATTGTCATATACTGTTTTCATGTAAATATTGATAGATATTTTTTCATGACACAAGATGCTTCTTTTCTTTCATGATACAAGATCCTTTTATTATATTCATAAATATATTTCCATAAATATAGATTTAATAGATTCATATTCATAAAAATTTGGATGGATCATTAATTGGTATTACATATGTGATAATTTCTATCTATCTATTTATCTATCTATCTATCTATCTATCTATCTATCTATCTATTTATCTTTCTAACTGTCTATCTATCTAGGTTTTCCTATGTTTCTATCTCTGGTACTTCCATGATAGCAGAGGGCAATGAACAAAATCAAAGAAAGAGTGATTATACACCAGAGATTCAATGGAAGTTTCTAAACTTAATATATCTATTGACTCCTTTTCATTGGAGCATCAAACCAAATCTCCCTGGGGACTAGCCAATTAGATCTTTTCGGAAACAAATAGCATGCTAAAAAATTTATGTAATTTTAATGAAATGTAGGTACGTAAAATGAGACAGCTATAAAAAATACTTTATTATCATAAAATGTTAATATTTAGTTTTGGGAAAGTTTATATAGTTTTAAATTGTACATAAGTAATTTTAGATTAAATATATGCAAATACATTGAACAATGGCACTAGCTGCCAAAAGTTACACAAAACTCCCTATATTTGTCAACTGCAGAGAAAAATCTTTTACTTTTTGATAGTCTTTGGAATTGTGAAGAATAGAGAGTAGAATAAGAAGTCTCTATTCACAAACATTAATTTTAAAATGCATTCATATGAAAATTAAATCCATGGTTGAGTTATATAGTTTTCTTTATAATAGTGAAGCAATATAAAAATGACAAAAGATAATTGGAGAAATTGCAACAAAGGTTCCAAAAATTTAATACCTTCAAAATATGTGACAATCCATAACCTTACATAAAAAGCAGAAGGGTGATATTTTTATTAAAATAAAAAACAACAACTCTATGTACTACAAAAATATACTACAAAATATTACTGAAAATTCAACAAACCATTTTGAAACTAAAGTTTCATTACAAACAAAGCAATTGTTAAAAGTTTTCTGGGCATAATATTGATTTTTAAATCATTGGCAAAAATTTTAATGTTTAATGGTTTCATTTTATTAGTTCTCCATGTCAAATACTCTTAAGTTGAAGAGTTAAAGAGCTTTTAAAATATAAAACCCAGGTGAAGAAATCAAAACCACTGGGAAAACAATTGCATTTTTCAGCCTTCCTGACACTAGGATTATCTCAAAGATGCAGTAAGATCATAGAAGGCAAGCTTGCATTATAAAAACTTTAATTCAATTATAAAAAGCATCTATCCATCTGAGTATCAGTCTATAGAATCTTAAATACAGAATAATGAAGCAGAATAGCTAGTGTTCCAAGATCATTTATATCAACCTCTATAAGAACTGACATGGTAATGAGGATAAGGATGAGGAAGAGCAAGTGGAGAAGCATGATAATTATAATGTTGAATATATAATTTAAGTTTTGAAAAGTGTTTTAAGATACTAGTTAAGTTAACATTCTCCTTTGAATCTTGTGACTTTGTAGAATCTTAAAAATCTTAAAATTCTAGGTGATCCAAAGAGCAATGGAGAAATCTATCTATCATCTATCTATCTGCAGAGATCAAAATTACGCAGTGATGTCCTATCCTGATTAGCAAGTGTGAAGTTACGGAAGTCAGAATTAATAGGAGCTATCCTTTGGAAGAGAGACAGAGACAGAGACAGAGCAGTGCAATTTAGAAAATTTGTTATTTGAAAAATAGGGTCAAATTTGGCTCTGAAGAAACAGAAACAAGAATATTTGACAAATTAACAAAATTAGTGTATTTAAATTTTAATGTATCCTCAATCTGAAATAAATATAATACAATCTATTGTTAAATGAATCAACTTTAGTCATAAAAATATATATTACTTTAAACTAATATATATTTTATCATAAATGACATTTATTTTAGAAACTTCAAAACTTCTTTTGAATAAGCTTTAGATAACATTTTTACTAAACTATATGCATATGTCATTTGATACACATAGAGCACTCAATCAGTAGGAAGTCCTTGAATTTATATTAATTTTCACTTCTATAAACTTAAATTGTCATCATAGCTTGCTTTTAAATTTTTTTTTAATTTTCATGATTCTACCAATGTCACCGGTAACCAAAAATTTGAAGATAGAGAAATTTCCCAAGGCTTAACATGATACTCCTCTGCAGAATATTACATAAGAGTTTAATAACTAGATAACTGGACCTTAGAAAAAGTCAATGAGGCAGTATTAATCAATGAGGAGCTACTAATTAGTATCCTACAGAAGTTAATCACAAGTTGAAAGTTATTTAATGGATGGCTAGGTGG
This sequence comes from Macrotis lagotis, assembly GCF_037893015.1. Classification (NCBI taxonomy): domain Eukaryota; kingdom Metazoa; phylum Chordata; class Mammalia; order Peramelemorphia; family Peramelidae; genus Macrotis; species Macrotis lagotis. The sequence continues at coordinate 53,580,502 of NC_133662.1, forward strand.
CATAGTGGATAAAGCACCGGCCTTGGAGTCAGGAGTACCTGGGTTCAAATCTGGTCTCAGACACTTAATAATTACCTAGCTGTGTGGCCTTGGGCAAGCCACTTAACCCCATTTGCCTTTCAAAAACCTTAAAAAAAGGTATTTAATGTGTGTTTTTGTTCAATTCCCTGGATCACAATTACTATTAGAGAAATAAAGTACACATCTAATCAAGATCAATGGCAACAATTGTGATGTATAATCGAAACATGACTACAAAATTAATATGGTTCAAATTGTCAATAGAGATGATGGTGATGATGTTGATTATAAAAAGAACAATGATGATGATACCAAAGCAAGGCAACATATAGAAAGTCATTCTTATCTATCCAAAATTTGGTCAGGTAGGACAGAAAAAGACAAAGATCTTCATGTTAGGAATGTGTTAGTCTACTATTTAAAGATAACAATACATATATCAAACCAGGGACTTTATTACAGCTATTTTTTTGTCTGTTTCCATTCCATTCTTCTTTTTACATCAATTCTCTGTCCCCTAAATCTTGTATTTCTCCCTTTCACCCACAGAATGAAATACTAACTTCTTAGACTTAAAGATTCCCCAACATTTCACTCTTACCTAACTTTATAGGTTTCTTTCAAATCACTTTATCATTAGCATTTCATTCTCTATATTGATCTTCACAGAGCTCCTCATTTTACCTGTTCTCTCTCCTCTATGCATCTTTTCCTGTAACAGACTCCCCTATTTATCTATTGAAATTATATTTCCACTATTTTTCTCTTATTTTTGGTTGGATGTGAATTCTCCATCAACAAATTTCTCATTCCACTTTTTATGGACTTTTGTTTTATTTTGCATAATTTATATTATCAGATTTTTTCATTCAACTTTCCAGTCTTTTAATACTTTATTCCCCAATACATACTTTTTAATCCAGATATACCAACATTGGGTCTTTTCCATGAACTAGACACTCCATTTCTTGAATCTTGGCATTTTCTCCAAGAGTTCCCCACACCTGGAATGCTTGCCCTCTCTACTTCCTTTTAGTCCCAACTGAAATCTTCCTTATTTTCCTTCTCTAAGCCCTCTTAGTTCCATGCCATTCCTTCTTTTACATATTTCTATTTATCTCATAGGGTGTAGGATGTGATCAAGGAACAATAATACCTCTCATGTGAGAAGTACCAGTTCCTTTTCAGAGGTGCTTTCCACCTTTGATGTTCACCTGAGCCACAAGATTGAAGGTAACTGAGAGAATCAAATTCATAGGTGAGTTGTGGTAGGTGTCCACCCCAAACATGTGAAGTCTTCCCTGGTAAAATGGATGGATAAAAACACTTCCTTCCAAAGGTCATGAAGGAAACCAAAGCAGGTGCTGTGGAGCTCTTAGAACTTGGCTAGCTATTGAAGACCAAGGTCATCTACTGCAACTAGAACTTTCAACAGTTGTTTTGACTCTGTCGTGCAATGGGATCATGATGAATTTGGAAGAGAGAATGAGGTTGATGACTTCATGTAACCCTGCCTCACTTAAATACAATTTACCCATGAATCAAAAGGTATCAACCATACTACTTTACCATTCCTTCCTCAATGTCCTGTGGCAATAGGTAAATGCTGAAGCAACGAGAGGGTATACACTGGGAGATGTAGTTACAACTGCATATGGTGACCCAAGTAATAATGTCATTTTCCCATTGAAAGCAGCAATGGGATTCAGAAGCCTCCTAGGTAACTGAGCAGCCCTTTTAAGGATTTCACTGCTTATCATTTAATGTGAGGAAGGGACTAGGAAACGTGTCCCCAAAATTGTCTTGTTACTAAAACCTTGACTGATTCCCATGGTAGGTGGGGATCCTACAGTGAGTTTGATATACAAAAAAAAAAAAAATCTAAAAGAAATTATTAAAAGAAGATTCACTTACCATATGCACAAACTCATGGACAATACAAGATCCCATTGACCTGATAGACAAATGGCTCTTCTTGCAAGAAAACTCAGCTGACATCATCCAAGTAGCAGTCCTTAGTAAAACAAAGCTGAAAAATGAAGGCCAGCTTGCTTAAGTTAGACTTGGATACAAGTTTTTCTGGAGTGAAAGGGAGCATCGTGAACCCATGTTAGGTTTTGCAATAAAAACTAGTCTAGTCAACAAGCATGAATGACTACCAAAAGGAGTGAATGACAGACTCATGACAATGAGATTACGATTTCCAAGAAAATGTCATGCCACCATCATGAATGCCTATGTACCTACCATGTTGAAGTCAAAGAGAAAATTTAGGAAGACGTGGACACCATTTTGTCAATGTATCAAAAAAGGATAAGCTAATAATTCTTCTAGAGTAGACTCAGATTTCCAGACATGGCAGAGAGTCCTTGGGAGGAATGGGGTTGGAACCAGCAACAGCAATTGTCACCTACTACTGAAGGTGTGCACATATCATGACCCCATCACAAACATAGTTTTCGGTTTACCTAAATATCCTTTTAGCAAGTACTGGCATCTAATACACTATGTAATTGTAAGGAGAAGAAATAGACAAATGCAAGAGTGACAAAAGTAAGGTGATCTGCAGATTGCTGGATTCATCATCACCAAGCTAACTATTCACATTCAACAAAAGTGGTGACTCCAAGGCAACATGTCTACCAAAAAAACTGATGTCAAGTGATTAGAGTGTCTCCCTGAGTAGGAACAGTTTGTTACTAAGTTGGATGGAAAACAGGGCCAACACAGGGTTGGAAATAATGGAGCACAAAAAGAGTGGACAATTCATAGAAGCTCTTTTTATAGTGGCAAAGAATTAGAAATTGAGGGGATGCCTATCAAAAGGGGAATGTCTAAACAATTTATGGTTCATGAATATTATTAAATATAATTGTTCTAATTGTTATAAATGGTAAAACTCCAGAGAATCATGGAATGAGTTACAGAATCTGATGCTAAGCAAAGGGAGCAGAGCCAAGAGAACAATCTATACATTAGCAACAACAACATTGTGAGATGATCAACCATGATGGAAGCAGTTTCTCTCAGCAGTTCCGGTAGCTAGGAAAAATATATTAGACTGCATGTGGATTATGTTAACACTATACAGAGGAAGTAAAACAAAACAAAACAAAATAAAACTAAACTAAAAACAAATAAACCCTTCAGAATCTGATGAACACTTTATAAAAATTATTTCTTACGTATCTCTTTCCCTTAATCATAAATCCTCATTTTGGAAATGACTAATCTGTAAACAGTCTTATCAAAAAGCCTTTATATTCAATGATCACTTGAGTGTTTACCACTCAGGGAAGTGGGGTGGGAAGGGAGGGTGAAAGGAAATTTTGTCACTTAAAATTATACATGTGCATATGGATGAAAAATAGAAATAATAATAATAATAATAATAATAATAATAATAGTGGACAACTTTCAGTGGTCTGGTGTATAGAGCTGAATTTACTCATTTAGGTCAGAACACTCACTAAAATAAAGACTGTTTTGATGAAAATAATAGGAAATTATAGAAGCTGCTGAAAGGGATTAATCAACAGGGATTAATGCATGTTAGGTCATCCATTTCTAAGGAAGCAATTAATTCTGTTAAAAGTAAAGTAAAAGACAAGCTTAGAAAGATGCAAGACTCTTGACTCAGTAAGTAGGCAGATGATATTCTTATTATTCAGATAATTACAAAATAAAATTGGTTTATGATTGTCTGAACTCCATTTGTGGGTCAAAGACCCATGGTGCATCTCAGTTGCTTAGTGTTGATGTATTCACATTGATTAACTATAGGGACATGATCCTAGAGAGATGGACTAAACACATCTATAGTGTTCTTAAAAGACCATGATCAATCAATGCAGAAGTCAGTGACCATTTACCTCAAGTTGAAGTCAATCAGTCCCTAGTTGAAGTTCCAACTAAACAGTAGTTTGGAATGCCATTAGAGTCTTTTCAAGTGGTAAAGCTCTTGGTTCCAATTCTATTCCAGCTCAGATCTACAACATGGGAGGGGAGGAGGAGGTCCATTGCTTATTCAAAAGCTGACTGAAAGGTTCCAGGTTATATTGGATGAAGAAGTTATCCCCCAAGAATTCCAGGATTCCTCCATCATCCATCTCTATAAATGTACAGGGAATAGATTGTCCTGTGGTAATCACAGGGTGTTTCTCTTTTAGTTATTGTTGGGAGGCTTCTTGCTAAAGTCCTTCTCAATAGTTGATCCTTCACTGGGAAGACAGTCACTACCTTGAAAGCCAGTGTGACTTCAGAAAGTATAGAGGAACACACGATAGGAATTTGCTGCCTGACAACTCCAGGAAAAATGCAAGGAAGAAAACAGAAGTCTGTATCCAACATTTTTAGATCTGACCAAAACCTTTGAAACCATCAGTCATGAGGATATATGGAAAATCATGTCACAATTTGGTTGCCCACAGAAATTTATCAATGTTGTATATGAGTTTCATGATGGCTTGTTTGCTCAGGTTCTAGACAGTGGTTGATGCTCTCAAGATTGCCTGATTACCAGTGAAGGGAAACAAGAATGTGTCCTTGCTCCTATGATTTTTAGCATGATATTTTCAGCCATGTTATCAAACACTTTCAATGAGGATGAACATGGCATCAAGGTCAGCTACCACAATGATGTTAAATTCTTCAAGTTGAAAAAGATACAAGCCAAGACCAAAGTGGAAGGAGTGTTGGTGCATGACCATCAGTTTGCAGATGATTGTGCAATTACTGAAGCCTCTGAAACTGAGATGCAACAAAATAGCAGTTCTATGCACCTTATGCTAATTTTGGTCTAACAATTAACACCAAGAAAATGCAGGTGCTCCATCACCAAGCATCACACCATGTGTGTAACTATCAATTACAACAAATGGAGAAGTTTTGAATACTGTAGACCAATTCATGTACCTTCACAGTGTCCATTCAAGGGAGGTAAGTATTGATAATGTGATTGATACATACACACATTGTCAGAGCTAACTCAATATATGGGAGGCTCTGAAAGAAAGAAAGTATGGAGAGAAGAGGTATTCTAACTACCACACTGAAGGTGTACAGAGCCACTGTGTTGACCTCATTGAGATATGCCTGTGAAACCTAAACAATCTACCAGTACCATGTCAGGAAACTGAATTCCTTCCATTTAGATTGTTTTAGTAAGATTCTGAAGATGTCCTGGAAGGAGAAGATGCCAGATGACAGTTCATGAGCTAAACTACCTAGCATTCCAATATCACTTCAGAGAGTGCAACTATAATGAGCCAGGCACAATGTTAGAATGACAGAAGTATACTTGCCAAAATGACTATTTTATATAGAACTACCATAGGCCAAGTGCTGACAAAGGGGTCAGAGGAAGAGATACTGGGACACCTTGAAGGTTTTTTCAAAGACTTTAGAATTGATTTTGCAGCATTGGAGACTCTGGTAAAGGATCATCCATCATGGAGTGCTCTTATCAGTGAGGGTGCTGCACTCTATGATGAAGGCAGAATTGGAGCAGCTCAAAGGAAACACGACATACATAAGTTTAGAGTAACTATCCCAGTTGTTCACATGGACTATTTGTGCCTAATGTGGTAGAGCTCACCTTGGCCTGATCAGTCACAGTCAAACACACTGTAATTTATCCCAAACATAGTGATGTCATTTTGGTCTTCTTCAATAATGAAGGACAAGAAGCAACAAACCATTTATCCTGTGTATACCTCACTTCATACATTTTTGTTTCAATGTTGTCTCCCCCATTAGATTATGAGTAGGAAACATCATTAGTCTTTTTTTTTATTTTCTCAGTACTGAGCACAGTGTCTATCAAAAAGTAAGTAATTAATAAATGTTTATTGAATGTATAAATATATTTTATAGTTTCTTTATTTCAGAAAATAAGATCATGAACTACTTGAATGCAAGGACTGTGTTTCATTTCATTTTTGTATTCTTCAGAGTGTTATAATAATGTTTGGGGGCATATAGATGGGTGTGATTACTTGTCTTTTACTTTATCAGCATGATAAAATTCCTGTACAGGACCACCTAACAACAATGCAGTTTTCTCACTAAGCCATGCCACCCCTTATCCTTCACATAGAAGGGTTTTCAAAGTCCATAGCATTTAACTCAAGAAACTCTCATACTCTAAATACAGACAATATTAATATCAATAGGCAAAAATTTTATTTATATTTTAAGTACATAATTAAACATAAATAAGAGATTTCTGATTAATTTCAAGGAAGCAGGAAATTAGCCAAAATCTTACAATTAATTCAGAGTTCACAGTTGGTGACAAATTAAGAAAAAATAGGAAAGTATGGAACACCTTCAAACTAATAAATTTTTAAAAAGAGCATATTGTTAGAGTTAGGTAGTAAAGATTAAAAAAAATAATCTCAAGTCATGATTCTGTGATACAAAATGACCTATGAATAGTTAGATATTATTTTTGGAATGTATGTAATGTTGGACAGACTTCATATGATTCCATCATCATTATTTTTAAAATGATCTTGATCAGGAAAAATGTATATATCACCATATTCCATGTTGTGACATTTTATAAGTCAATTTATGGATAAAATAGGTATCATTTGCATGGAAGATGGTAGTGATTTGAATTATGGAATTGTTTTAAAATGCAAATCCCAAGTGTCATTCAAAATTTAGTCATCCAAATGCATGCAGTAACCTCAAACTAGAACTATCTGAAATGAAGCATTCATTTAAATGCAAAGGACTAACTTATTTTCAGGACTAGGGAACAGAATGCTCTTCATGCTGTTATGTTTACAGAGTGTTTCTTTAAAACTCAGTAGCATCTGTTGAGTGCTTAGGAAGCTTTTTTGAGCTTTCCCAAGCATTAAAATATAAGAATTGCAAAGGATTGCATTTTTATGGAAAATTTTATCAGTATGTTTTCAGATATACATATGTGTGTTGTATATAATGTACAGATGTTTCTTCATAAATGCTGCATATAATATTTGGTTCAATAAAATTATGATAATCAGTCATATTTGTATATAAATTCCGTAAATGACAAACTAGAACCTAAAGGGAGGCATTAAAATGTAGCTTTTTCAACATTATTCATTGAGACTTATAAACTCAAGATGACACTGAGGTTCATGAAAATATAGAGATAGGAATTCTAAAAATGTTATAACTACATGCATTTATAAATAGACATTTATCAAAATACAAATTAATATGATAATATGATAATACTAATATAAATAATACTAATATAAAGTATGAGATGTAGAGGATGCAAAAGAAAAAGTTAAATAAGTCTTACTTTCAGGAATACTGCATTTTTTGATAATGTACCCATATAGACATGTGAATATAAAATAAGTTGGATAAGAAGATAGCCCTGGCAAGTAATTTGGCAAAACTGAATAAATAAAGTGGTGAATGATTGAAGACAAAAACATTTCAAGCATATATTATGTATTCAGCAATGTGTTAAGTATAGGGAACACATATTAAAAGTTAGTATTGTTCCTGCCCTCAAGAAGTCATGTTCTAAGTGAGAGAAATAACATATAATAAAAAGGTCAACTGTAAGCTAAATAAAAATTCCCAGAATTAAAGTGCATAGAGTCTGCAGGGTGAAGTGTAGGCAGGAAGAAATGAAAGAATGGAAGACTGCAGAATTTATTACTGAGAACATTTCCTCCTCCCAAAAAGCTCACGTTCCATTGAAAGCAGGAATTTTTAACCAGGTTTCTTAATTTTTTAAAAATTATTTTCATCATCTCATTTCAATATAATTAGGTTTTTTTGTAATCCTATGTGTTTTATTTCAAGGACTACAAAATATTAATCTCAAAATAGGTCCATAGGCTACCGAAAACTTCCAAAGGGACTCATGAAATGTTAAGAATTCATTGTGGAGTGTTGGGAGTAATGACAATCTAGATAATGTAAAGTCCAATGGCTTGACAAATGATAAAGACTGAATCTCCTCCATGTCACTAAAAGAAATAAAACTGATAATTCACAAACCATCCAATGAATGAAGAAGTCTAGAGGAATTCTGAGCAGCAGATAGGGAAAAATAGAAGTGAGAATGCAAGGAATTTAACTTTACTTAAATTTCTTTGAGGATATTCAATAAACTAGATAAAATTCTTGGTTTATTGAGTGGATTACTTATTGACATTGATTTTAAGAGTCTTTTTGAAGCCATTGTTCATCTTTGTTTTTATCCAGAAAATCTTGAAAAGATTGCTTTTTTAAAAAAAATATCATTGCGGTGGTTAAGTGGTGCAGTGGATAGAGCCTTGTAGTCAGTAGTACCTGGGCTCAAATCTGACCTCAGACACTTAATAATTACCTAGCTTTGTGTTGTCTTAGGCAAGCCACTTAACCCATCTACCTTGCAAAAAATAGAAAACACAAAAAAGCTCTAAAAAACATTTCTCAATAATTCATTTTAATACTTTATATCTAGATATATCAGAATGAAATATGTCAGCATGAAATATTGAATTTTTGAAGACTTCAAGCTCTAAATCAAAGCTCTTTTTAATAAAATTACATATTTAAATAAGTGAAATTTTATTAGTTTTCACCCTTTAATTTTTACTTCATCTACTGATTTATTTGCTAATTAACTAAGGGAGGTCCATACTCTTTCTTAAATATAACATATAAATCTCAGGGAACATTTTTATTTTAAAAATATGAACTATAAAATTAGCAAATATTCAATATCACAGTACTATAAACAAAACTATAACTTTTTAAATTTAAAATTAATTAGTTTGAAGTCAAAAATAATCATTACTGTTTTCTTAATTATTTCAAACTTTTTTATATTCAGAATAATTTTATTTCCTTTCATACTATATCTATTGTTTCTGCTCCCCTTGCTCAGCATCAGGTCCTGTAACTCACTCGATGCTTCTCTAGAGTTTGACTATTTATGGTTTCTTATAGAACAATGATATTCCATAGTATTCATGTACCATGACTTTTTAGCCACTCCTCAATTGATGAGCATCCCCTCCCCTAAATTTCCAATTCTTTGCTACTACATAAAGAGCTACTATGAATATTTTGGAACATTTAGGATGATATTTTTCTACTTGTTTAGATCTGATTTTATTTGTGTAAAAAGTGTTTCACAATTATATTCATATAGGTCCTGGGTTTTTCTTGTCAGATGGACTTCCAAATATTTCAGATACTATACAGTTACATTAAATATAATTTCTCTTTCTATCTTTTGGTGCTGGGTTTTGGAGATAATTTATAGAAATGTTGATGGTTTATGCTTGTTTTTTTTTATATCTTACCATTTTGCTTAAGTAGCTAATTGTTTTAAGTTTCAAGTTGGTTTTCAAGGATACTCTAAATATACCATCATATCATCTGCAAACAGTGAAAGTTTTGTTTTTCTATTAGATTTTCTAATTCCTTCAAGTTCTTTTTCTTATCTTATTGCTAAAGCTAACATATCTCATACACTACTGAGTAATACTGAAGAAAATGGGCATCCTTGTTTCAGACCTGAACTAACTGAGATTTCTAACTTATTCTGATTGAAGATGGTATCTGCTGATGGTTTTAGATAGATATTCCTTACCATTTTAAGGAATACTACATTAATTCCTATGCTCTTTGGTGTGTTTAAAAGGAATGGATGATATAGTTTGCCAAAAGATTTTTCAGCATCTAATGAGATAATCTTAGTTTTTCTTACTGATAATGTCAAATATGCAGTTTTCATAATATAAATCCCAAGTGTAATATTATATTATCCTTAGCCAAGATGGCAGAGAGAAGACAGGCACAGTTCTAAAGTCTCCTGATCTCTTCCCCATCTATCACATGAAACAAACCTCTTAAAAGAAACCTGACCAACAAAACCTGGAAAGAAAAGCCAGGAGAAAGGACATCTACCTCAGGATTTGACTCAGACAGCAGCTTTGGCTGAATTTAGGTGGGTGAGTCTGGGCTCAGAGGGAGGATCAACCCCGGATCAGCCAGATCAACAGCTGAATTGGAACCAGGAGGCTGAGGGCCTGAGAGCTGGACCTACTGGATCAGGGTGGGGCTGGACTTCAGCAGGGGAGCTGAGGCGCTGCTGTTGGAGCTGTCCCCTGGGAGATGCTGGACAGGGCTAGAGAGGAGAGTTCTGGAGCAGGAAGGCTTTGGACACCATCCCTGAGCTCCTCTGGTCTGAGTCCCATTACATCTCAGACTTCTTCCCTAACAAACAAATGCAAATTACTTCTGCCTCAGGCCCAGGTGTGTGAGCAGAAGAACCACCCCAACTGAGGAATGACCTTAGGCCAGGGTAAAGCCCACCATTGATTGAAGGCAAAAGAAATCAACAGCTCCAACTCCTCCCATAAAGGAAAGGGAGAAGGCCTTAACCAAGGACACAGACACTCCAGAGAAAGCAACCAGCACTCTAACAGAGGGAATATACCTAGCCAAAAATGATGAACATTCAAGACCTATCCATGAGACTGCTATGTAAAGAGATGTAACTGGCTTTAACTCCACTTGGGAGAAAGACCTTAATAACTCTTAGGAATTTTGACTCTATTCGACAGAATATACTGAATTAGAAGGGACAGTCACTCAGAATTTTCTATGACTTATATAGAATGATCTAAAAAATACTACCTGCTTAAAAAAGGAGACAGGAAAGAGACTGTAGGAGGGAGGGGAGTGAATGGGGTAAATCTCATTACACTAAGAGGTACGAAAAAAACCTGTGGTAATAGAGGAGAAGGAGGGAGCAGATGAGAAACACATAAATCTTCTTCTCATCAGACTTGGCTTAAAGTCAACCTACACATACTCAGATAACTTATAAAACTTATAACCTTTCAAGCATTAAATGGGGAAAAGGGGGAAGGGGTGATGGAGAAAGGGAAGGGGAGTGGGGGTAAAAAGGGGAAATGACAAAAGGGAAAAGAGGAAAAGGGAAATGGGAAATAAAGGGGAGGGTGTGATATAGGAGGGCAAACACACTGAAGGGAGTGTTATTCAGAAACAAAATACTGGGGAATATGGAGAAATCAGGGAGAAAGGGGGGAAAATACAAACAGAGGGAAGATAGCATGGAGGGCAATAAAGAATTAGTAATCATAACCTTGAATGTGAATGGGATGAACTCTCCCTTAAAACGTAAGCGAATAGCAGAGTTGATTAAAAGCCAGAATCCTACAATATGCTGCTTACAAGAAACTGATTTGAAGCAGAGAGATACATATAGAGAAAAGGTAAAAGGATGGAGCAAAAGATATTTTGCTTCAGCTGAAGTAAAAAAAAAAAGCAGGGGTAGCAATCCTTATCTCAGAAAAACAGCAGCAAAAATAGATAGCATTAAAAGAAATAAGGAAGGAAACTTTATCCTCCTAAAAGGTAACATAGACAATAAAGTCATTTCAATATTGAATATATATACACCCAATGAACACCCAAATTCTCAGAGGAGAAGCTGAAAGAAGTACAGGAAGACACAGACAGCAAAATTCTACTAGTGGGAGACCTCAACCTCTCACTATCTGATCTAGATAAATTGAATCATAAAATAAACAATAAAGAAGCTAAGTAGGTAAAGAGATTGCTATAAAAATTAGATATGGTAGACATATGGAGGAAACTGAATGTGGGGATAGAATGGAATATGCCTTTTTCTCTGCAGTACATGGAACTTATACAAAAATTGACCGTGTATTAGGACATAAAAACCTAATGATCAACTGCAGAAAGGCACGAATAGTGAATACATTTTTCTCAGGTCACAATGCAATAAAAGTCATATGCAATACTGGGCCAATGAGATATAGACCCAGAACAAATTGGAAACTGAATAACCTCATTTTAAAAAAATGACTGGACCAAAAACAAATTATACAAAGAATTAACCATTTTATCCTAGATAATGATAATAATGAAACAACATACAAAAACCTATGGGATTCATTCAAAGTGACTCTCAGGGGATATATTATAGCTCTAAATGCTTACATGAATAAAATGGATAAAGAGGAAATCAATGAACTAAACATGCAACTAAAAAAAATAGAGAATTAACAAATCAAAAATCCCCAATTAAATACTAAATTAGAAATTCTAAAACTTAAAGGAGAAATTTAAAAAAGCAAAAGCAAAAAATCTATTGAATTAATAAATAAAACCAAAAGTTGGTATTATGATAAAACTCAATAAATTTGGTAAACCTCTGGTCAATTCAATTAAAAAAAGAAAGAAGAAAACCAAATTGCTAGTATCATAAATAAAAAAAGGTGAACTCACCACCAATGAGGAGGAAATTAAAGTATTAATTTGAAATTATTTATCCCAAATCTATGACAATAAATTTGATAATCTAAGTGAAATGTATGAATATTTACAAAAATATAAGTTTCCCAGGTTAAATGAAGACACAATCAAATACCTAAACAACCCTATCTCAGAAAAAGAAATTCAACAAGCCATTACTGAACTCCCTAAAAAAAATCTCCAAGGCCTGATGGATTCACAAGTGAACTCTAACAAACATTTAATGAACAATTGGTTCCAATTCTATATAAACTCTTTGGAAAAATAGGGAAAGATGGAACTCTGCCTAACTCTTTCTATGAATCCAATATGGTGCTGTTACCTAAAACAGGAAGAGTTTAAACAGAGAAAGAAAATTATAGACCTATTTCCCTGATGAATATAGATGCAAAAATCCTAAATAAAATCTTAGCCAAAGGCTATACAACAAGTTATCACTAGGATAATACATTATGTTCAAGCAGAATTTTTTTCAGGAATACAGGTTGGTTCAATATTAGGAAAACTGTTAATATAATCAATTATATCAACAACAAACTTATCACAACTTATGTGATCATATCAATAGATGCTGAAAAAGATTTTGACAAAATACAGCATCTATTCCCTCTAAAAACACTAGGGAGTTTAGGAATAAATGGAATGTTCCTTAGAATAATAAGCAGTATCTATCTGAAACCTTTAACAAGCATTATATTCAATGGGAAGAGGCTAGAGGCATTCCCAATAAGATCAGGTATGAAACAAGTGTGACCATTATCACCACTACTATTCAATATTGTATTATAAATGTTAACATCAGCAACTGGAGAAGAAAAAGAAATTGAAGGAATTAGAATTGGGAAGGAAGAGACAAAACTCTCACTCTTTCCAGATGACATAATGGTCTACCTATAGAATCCCAAGAAATCATCCAAAAAATTACTGGAAACAATTAGCAATTTTAGCAAAGTTGCAGGTTATAAAATAAACCCTCATAAATCCTCAACTTTTCTTTATATGTCTAGCAAGATACAGCAGGAAGCGCTAGAAAGAGAAACCCCATTTAAAGTAACCTGAGACAATATAAAATACTTGTGAGTCTATTTGCCAAGACAGACTCAGAGACTCAGAATCTTTTTGAAAACAACTATAAAACACTTCTCACACAAATTAAATCAGATGTAAGTAACTGGGCAAATATCAACTGCTCATGGATAGGTAGAGCTAATATAATAGAAATGACAATTCTACCAAAATTAACTATCTGTTTAGTGCCCTACCAATCAAGTTTCCAAAAAATTACTTTAATGAGTTAGAAAAAATTCATATGGAGAAATTAAAAGTCAAGAATTGCCAGGAGCTTAATGAAAAAAAGTGTAAAAGAAGGTGGCTTAGCCCTACCTTATCTAAAATTATATTATAAAGCATCAGTCATCAAAACTGTTTGGTATTGGCTAAGAAATAGAGTGGTGGACCAGTGGAATAGACTAGGTGTAAAAGCAGGAGATGATTACAGGAATCTGCTGTTTGATAAACCCAAAGAGTCCAGCCATTGGGATAAAAACTCCCTCTTTGATAAAAACTGCTGGAATAATTGGAAGTTAATATGGAAGAAAGTTACATTAGACCAACACTTCACACCCTTTACCAAGACAAGATCCAAATGGTTACAGGACTTAGACATAAAAAACAATACTATAAGCAAATTAGAAGATCAAGGATTAGTTTACCTGTCAGATCTATGGAAAGGGGAGCAGTTTATGACTAAGGAAGAGTTGGAGAACATCACCAAAAACCAATTAGATGATTTCAATTACATTAAATTAAATAGCTTTTGCATGGATAAAACCAATGTAACCAAGATCAAAAGAAATGTAGTAAATTGGGAAAAAATCTTTACAACTAATGAGTCTGACAAAGGACTCATTTCTAATATATACAGAGAACTAAGTCATATTTTTAATACAAAAAGCCATTCCCCAATTGACAAATGGTCAAAGGATATGCAAAGGCAATTTACTGATGAGGAGATCAAAGCAATCCATAGCCTTATGAAAAAATGCTCTAAATCACTTATTATTAGAGAAATGCAAATTAAAGCTTCTCTGAGGTACCACCTCACACCACTCAGATTGGCTAATATGACCAGGAAGGATAATGATCATTGTTGGAGGGGTTGTGGGAAATCTGGGACAGTATTACACTGTTGGTGAGCTGTGAACTCATCCAACCCTTCTGGAGAGCTATTTGGAACTATGCCCAAAGGGAAACAAAAATGTGCATACCCTTTGACCCAGCAATACCACTACTGTTTCTATAACCTGAAGAGATGAGGAAAAAGGGTAAAAACATTACTTGTACAAAAATATTTATAGCAGCCCTGTTTGTGGTGGCAAAGAATTGGAAATCAAGTAAATGTCCTTCAGTTGGTGAACGACTTTCTAAACTGTGGAATATGTATGTTATGGAACACTATTGTTCTATTAGAAACCAGAAGGGACAGGATTTCAGGGAAACCTGTAGGGATTTGCATGAACTGATGCTGAGTGAAATGAGCAGAAGCAGAAAAACACTGTACACCCTAACAGCAACATGGGAGTGATGTTCAACCTTGAAGAACTCACTCATTCCATCAGTGCAACAATCAGGAACAATTTTGGTCTGTCTGCAAAGGAGAGTGCCAGCTGTATCCAGATAAGGAGCTGTGGAGTTTGAACAAAGTTCAAGGACTGTTCCCTTTAATTTAAAAAAAAAAAACAGATATCCTATTGTCTGATCTTGTCGACTCTTAGACTTCTCTTCTCTTCTTTAAGGATATGATTTTTCTCTCATCACACCCAATTTTGATCAAGGTACAACATGGAAATAAGTAAAGACTGACTGAGTGTTTTCTGTGGGGCGGGGGAAGGGAAGCAAGATAGGGGGCAAAATTGTAAAACTCTAATAATATCTTTAATAAAAATTAATTAAAAAACAAAAAATATTGTTTTATCCTGGTAACACCATGCCCTAATCTTTTTGATAATATATTTATTAAGAATTTTTGTATTATTATTATTATTCATTAGGTAAATTGGTCTAGAATTTCCTTTCTATGTTTTACCTCTTTCTTGTTTAGGTGTCAGTACCATAATTGAGTGATAAAAGGAATACCCCTTTCAAATGCCCTATTAGATATACATTCAACAGTTATGATTGTCATCAAGTATAATTTATTTATACTCACACCCTGAGCCTAAGTATAATACTTTTGATTATCCTATTAGAAATATAGTTTATCTGAATTATAAGTATTATTATTATTATTATTATCAATACTCAATTATTTACTTTCCATTTATCTTAGTATACATGGATAAAGAAGACAAAATAACCCTTGAAAGAATACACAGGTGTGGCTAGGTGGTGCAGTGGATAGAGCATCCAACCTGGAGTCAGGAGTACCTGATTTCAAATTCGGCCTCAGACACTTAAAAAGCTGCGTGGCCTTGGGCAAGCCACTTAATCCCATTTGCCTTGCAAAAACCTTTAAAAAAAAGAAAAAATACACAGAACTTCTCCAGAAAGAGACCCAAGGATAAATACTTGATAGTCAAATACCAGAATTGTAAAATAAAGGAGAAAATACTGTAAGCAACCAAAAGAAGCACTTTAAATACAAAGGAATCTCAATCAAAAATTGCACAGGATTTATCAACTTCAACATTAAAGGATCAGAGGGCATGAGATATGGTATTTCATAGGGCAAAGAACCTTGGATTATAACCAAAAATTTATTAACATGCAAAATTCATCAATTTCTGTCAGGAGATGTTAATAAAATGGAGGACTAAAAACTTCTTGATAAAAGGACCAGAAATGAACAGAGAATTCAATCTCCAAAGACTTAATAGATGCATAAAAAGGTCAATGGAAAGTGGGGAGAAATGTGGCCAAGAACATTAAATTTTAAACAATTCTTCAAAGGAAGATAACATTTATACTCTTGAGAAACATTTTTCTCATTGGATATTTAAATGATTGAATACAGTTGAGGAGATTGAATTTAGAGAATATGAGTAGGGTTGGTTCTTGTCTTTCATTATTGAAGAAGACTCAAATGACATCACTATGATTGAGACAAATGACTGTGTGTCCATTTGTGGCTGATCAGACCAATATGAGCTCAGAATGCATTACCACATAACAGGCATAAATAATCCAGACAAACCCTCGTGTTTAGTCTAAATTTATGTATCCCATCTTTCGTTTGAGATACTTTAATTCTACCTTGCTCATAGAATTCAGCACTTTCTCTGATGAGATCATGTTATGGTCTGCACATCTCTTCCAGTGTCTCTCATGCCTTACCAGCAATTCTAAAGTTCTTAAGAGAGACCTTGAAGGTGTTACAGTACTTACAGTACTTAGAGGATCTATACATAATTAAATTAGAAGTGAGTTAACTTTACTAGATACCTACAGATTTGTAGTACAGTAGGAATTGAGGGGGGAAATGTGCTTAGAAGGACTGGACATAATGACAATAGGAATTGATTTTATTTTAATCCATTCTTTAATTTAGGAGGATTTAAATACCATGGATGGGATTGCTAAAGGGACAGTGGGAAAGAGTATAACAGATACATTGGTTAGGGCTATGGTTAGAGTGCTATAGAGATGGAGGGAGAGAGTAAATTTAGAGGCATTGGATGTGAAAATTTCATAAAACGATTTGGCTTTGTTTGAGGCTTTGGCTATAATTGGAGAAAGTTATGTTTAAGTAAGGAGGTTATAATTGGTTCACGGAATGATTTGATTTTGCATGATGCTATGGTTCATGAATGTTGTCTATGGACCATGCTTGTAAAAGAGGTAAGGTATAAATTTAATTTAAATATGATTCATGACTCTTGAGAAGTGTATTTCTAATGAGACATGAGAGAGGAGGATACTTAGTGCCTATGAGGCAATGCTGCTTATCAATCAATCAATCAAGTACTTAATCAATCAACCTTTAAGAATGATACTTCTAGCAGAGAAGATAAAATTAATCTAGTTTGATGAAAGGGATCTAAGTTCAAAACAGGGTTAAAGCAAAAACAAAAAGAACAATTACATTAGGAGAAGACTAGACATGAATGGATAAAAAACACAAGATGATGATGCACAAAGACATGTTATATTAGAGGGAAAATATGGAGGATGTGAACATTGAGTGAATCTTATTTAATAGATGTGAACCAGGGAGGGAACTACACACATTCCCTATTGGGTTCAAAAAAATCTATACACTCTATAGGAAAGTAAAGATGGGGGGGGAGGAAAGAAGGGACTGATAAAATGAAAGGCAAAGGCATACGTGAAAACAAATTAAAAGTTAAAATTTAAAAGACAAATTAAAGGAGAAAGAGAGAAAATATTGGTGAGGAGAAATAAGAGAAAAAGTAGAAAAAAAACAAATAGGGAATAAATACATGGAGACAAATACCCAATTAAGTAATCTTAACTGTAAATGTGAAAAGGATGAATTCTCACATAAAATGGAAGGAAATGGGAGAATGGATTAAAAACCAGTATCCTACAATGTGCTGTTTACAAGAAAAAGAGAAATTCATACAGATAAATGTAAAAGGCTGGAGCAAAATATATTTTGCTTCAATGGAAATAAAAAAAAACAGGAGTAGTGATCCTGAACTCAGACAAAGAAAAAACAAAAATAGATCTCATTGAAAGGGAAAAGCAAGGAAGCTACATCTCCTTAAAAGGCCCCAAAGGCAATGAAGTTAGAGTATTATTAATGATATATGCATCTAGTGATAAGGCATTCAAATTCTTAGAGGGAAAAGTTGAATGAGTTATAAGGATAGATGGACAGTAAAATTACAGTCATGTGGGAATTCAACCCTTCTTCTTCAGAACAAAATACATCTAACCAAAAAATGAACAAGAAAGTAGTTAAGGAGATGAATAAAATCATAGAAAACTTAGTTATGATGTAACTATGGAGAAAACTGAATGGAGATAGAAAAGAATATACCTATTTCTCTGTAGTTCAGGAGACCTATAGAAACCATTATGCCCATGGACTAGGGCATAAAAACCTTACAATCAAATTCAGAAAGGCAAAAATAATAAATGCATACCTTTCAGATCATTATGCAATAAAAATTACATATAATAAAGGGTCATGGAAAGAAAAAACAAAATTCATTGGAAACTAAATAACTTAAGTTTAAAGAAAGAGTGGATCAAGCAAAAATCAATAGAAATAATCAATCCCTTCATGTAAAAAAATTATAACAATCGGAAACTGTACAAAAATTTATGGATGAAGCCAAGGGAATTTTAGGGGAAACTATATCTCTAAATGAATTATGAATAAAATAGGGGGAAAGGAGGACAATGCATTAGGTATACAACTTTTAAAAAAGCTAGAAAAAAGAACATTGAATTACAGTGTGACTGATTACTTAAAGTAAATCCCAAATTAGAAATTCTGATAATGAGAGATCAATAAAATTGAAAGTGAGGGGCGATTAGGTGTTGCAGTGGATAGAGCACCAGCCCTGGAGTCAGGAGTACCTGAGTTCAAATCTGACCTCAGATACTTAATAATTACCTAGCTGTGTGGCCTTAGGCAAGCCACTTAACCCCATTGCCTTGCAAAAACTAAAAAAAAAAATAAAATAAAATAAATAAAACTGAAAGTAAGAAAGCCATTGATTTACCAAATAAAATTAAATGTTTATTTTATTAAAAAAAATTAGCAGCAGCTAGGTGGCATAGTGGATATAGCACCAACTCTGGAGTCAGAAGAATTTGAATTGAAATCCTGCCTCAAACACTTAAGACTTACTTAGCTGTGTCACTTAACACCATTGCCTTAAAATAAATAAATATAAAAATTTTTAAAAAACAATTAAATAGATAAATCTTTGGTGAATCTGATTTAAAAGAAAATGAAAGAAGAATATCAAATTACAGTATCAAAAATGAAAAGGGTGAACTCACCATCAATGAGGAGGAAATTAAAGAGATAATTTGGAGCTATTTGTCAAACTGTATGCCAAGAAATTTGAAAACCTGGGTGAAATGAATAAATATTTACAAATATACAAACTGCTCAGATTAATAGAAGAATAAATAAAATACTTATATAACCCATTTCCAAAAAAGAAATGGAAGAAACCTTCAATAAACTCCCTAAGAAAATATCTCCATGTCAAGACAGATTTGCAACTGAATTCTACCATACATTTCAGTAAAATTAATTGCAATTCTACATAAGCTAATTTTTTAAAAAATAGTTCTGCCAAATTGATTTTATGACACCAATAATGTGCTGATACCTAAAATAGGGAGAGTCAGAACAAAAAGAAAATTATAGACCAAGTGAACATTGATGCAAAAATCTTAAATAAAATTTTAGCAAAGAGATTACAGCAAGTTATTAGTAGGATAATAACATGATCAAGTAGGATTTATAACAAGTTGGTAGGGTTGGTACAATATTAGGAAAACACTGAACATAATTGAACATATCAGTAACGAAACCCACAGAAATCATATGCTTATCTCAATAGATACTGAAAAACCCTTTGGCAAAATTCAACATCCATTCCTATTAAAAAACTAAATAATGTAAGAATAAATGAAGTTTTCCTTAAAATAATAAACAGAATCTATCTAAAACCATCAACAAATATTATATGCCATGGGAATAAACTAGAATTTCCAATAAGATTGGGGGTGAAACAAGGATGCCCATTACAACCATAGCTATACAACATAATTTTTAAAATGTTAGTTTTAGCAATAAGAGAAGAGAAAGAAATGGAAGAAATTAGAATTAGCTTTGAGGAAACAAAACTTTATCTCTTTGTAGATGGTATAATGTATACTTAATAAACCCTAGAAAATCAGCTAAAAATCAACTTGAAGCAATTGCCAACTTCAACAAAGTAGCAAGATATAAAATAAACCCACATACATCAACAGTATTTCTAGATTTGAACATGAAACGCCAAGGACAAGAGATAGACAAATTACATTTAACATAATGCAAACAACATAAAATACTTAGGAATCAACCTCCCAATGCAAACCCCAAAACTTTATAACACAATTAGAAAACATATTTCACACAAATAAAGTCAGATATAAACATTTGGAAAAATGTCAATTGCACATGCTTAAGTCAAGGTAATATAATAAAAATGGCAATTTTACTCAAAAATAAATTACTTATTCAGTGTCATATCAAGCAAACTACCAAATTACTATTTTACCAAGTTAGAAAAAAATTGTAATAAAATTCATCTAGAGAAATGAAAGAATAACAAGGGAAATGATGGGAAAAAAAAACATAAAGGAGAGTGACCTAGCTAACCAGATCTAAAATTATATTATTGAAATGGTAGTCATCAGAACAGTCTGGTAATAGTTATGAAATAGAGTGATGGACCAGTGGATTAAGATAAGTACAAAAGAAACAATTGCAAATAACTCTATAATTGATTAGTTTTACAAACCCAAGGTCTTTAACTTCAGGGATAAGAACTCCCCATTTGATAAAAAAAAGTTAGGAAAACTGAAAAATAGTATTTCATGGTAAAAAATGCTTCCCAATTTTCTTAAACTACTTTAGAAATTGCCTAAACTCATAGAAATACTGGAGTTATAAATGATTAGTTTACTGAAATAAAAACTTAACAGCAACTAGTCCAAGTATTAGCTGCCAAGTACTTCATTAGAATTTAGCTCAGTAGGACGATCTTTGACTTTGCATCTTAGCTTTACTATTTGATATTTTTGTGATTTAAGCACATTACCTAATATCTATGGGATACCACTATAAATATTTTTCAACTATAAAATGACTCATATGATTTTCTTAGACCCTACCTCTTCTTCATGTAAATCACATGAACTACTACTCTGGTATCTCTAAAAAGGAAATGCATTTCTTATATTATTTAACAAATTGAAAAATAGTTTAGATCCTAGAAATAGGATAAATATTTGAATGAACAATTTGTTATGAATTACAAACATTTTTATAAATGTACTTTTAGTAATCCTTAGTAATATATACTCTTCATTATCTGCCCAAATCATTATCATCATCCTTGGATCACTTACCTTTGCTCAAAGAAGTATCCTGGCACCTCTTGTAGTCACCTCACACATTCATTCAAATGGTTGACAGTGTTCTGAGTACTGAGGAGAGTGTGGAGTTTTTTTTTTTTTTATTTTTCCCTCCCTTTTTTCTATAATATGATTCAAACAACAGTAAAGTATTTTTAAGATATCTAAAATAGATTAAGAAATGAAACTTCCCAGTATTTGAAGAGAAAGTATTACCTAAAAGGAAAGCTAGTTCTCCAGTTTTTACCTGAAAACTGTTGCATTAATGAAGGCAGTGCAACAAATGATCTTATTTCAAATCTCTGCCACAGTGTTACAATTAAATATTATTATTTTGAAACAGAAATTCATATTGATGAGTACAAAGTATACATGATAGTCAGTAAATGTAGGAATATTTCATAAGTTTCTTGGCACCAACTGTTTACAAAACAAGTATTTTGAAACATTTTCTCAATTATATCAATGATTTCCTGCCAAATCTGCCAGGATAAAGAGCATTTTTTATGCAGATAACCTTTAATTTTACTAAGTGATGTAAGGAAGCTCTTTTTAAAAAAGAATATCAGATACAGATTTTCCAAATGGTATGAAATTCCATCTTGATCCCTGGAAAGCCTGACTTTGATTCCTGCTCAAAAACACTGACCATGTTATCTTATGCAAATGATCAAATATCCTAATGTCTATGGTATCTCTATATGACTTTAAGCTTTAGAAGAGTTGACGTGATGAATGGAATGATTAACTATGAGAAATGCAACACATGATAATAGTAAAAGAAAGGAAAGAAGGAAGGATGGAATAAAATAAAAATGAAGATAGGAATGGAGACAAGGAGGAAGAGACAAAAAAGGAAGGAAGGAAGAAGGCATGAGGAAGGGAGGGAGGAAAAAACAAAGGGAAAGGGATTTATGTTTCCTAAAAATTACCTGGAAAGAAAAAACAAGGTAAATTAGAAGTATTGACTATGCTGTCTTAAAAAATAATCTCTTGATGCAAAGTTCAAACTAAATACATAAGATTATATTATGTTGACTCTAGTAGCATTTGCATAGCAAATTAATCAATTTTAGAGTTATCCATGAAATTTCTATCTTTCCTATTCCCCAACAGTATTTCTTCTTCATGTTTATGTGTTACAATAATCATGGAATTTAATTGAGCGTAAAATCAACATACAGATATACCATATTTATTTCTTATTGAAAAACATAGTTCTTTCGTTCTTTTTGAATATGCTCTTATCTCAATCTTTCCATCTGTCTCCCTGATACACATCATGATACATTTATGTACATAAACAAATTTTCTTCTATTTGTAGTAATCCTAAGATTTAGCAGAATAACAACTTCCACAAATGCTAGCAATGGTTTTGTAGAGTACACCACATATAGATGTGTTATGTAACATCAAGTTGCATGCATATGGATAGTCTTATGATAATCAAAACAAAGTACTTCATTATTTACACTTCATAGATATGGAGATAGAACAGTTTCCCATAAAGTAATGCTACCTCTAAACATTTCTATATGTCCTGATTTAGCAGAATGCCATTAATATATTCACCACAGGGTAACATATAAGGCTCTTTTGAATATGCTACAACTAACCACATCTGGACAGAGAAATTATGACTTGGTGTGCAGAATGTAACAGATCTTTTCAGATATGACAATTCCAGGATTTTTCTTTTCTTTGATAGTTAATAAGCATTAAAAGGGTGTTTTATTATTTTTTTTTCTTTTGGGAGATTGGAGAAAATAAATTTGGGCAGAAGGGAAACATATTTAAAATGAATAGATAATAGATGATAGATATGAATAGATAATAGGCTAATTTCACAATAAAAACTATGAGAAGATTCATCTAATGATAGTACTGATAAATATCAAATAATTTATTCTCTCTACTTAGATAATCCATTTAACTGAGCGGCAACTTGTTTCTGTTTTGGTTAAAGAAAGCAAAGGAATAAGCTGAGTTTATATTGTTTCAGATACTTAAACAATATCAAGTGCACATTAAGTTCCCATATCATATATAGAAAGACTAGAATAGTATAAATAATCAGTAGCTAAATTCTGATTATTTATAATAACCAATGCCAGTTCTAGTAGAAAGATAATGAAGCATACCTCTGTCGTGTTATAGAAGGATGATTGTCAACAAATATGGAATGATGAATAATTTAGTAGAAGAATTTGCTCCTCGTGTTTGTTGGTTTTTTTTTTAATATATCTTTCGTTCAAGATGGAATGAGGGCTGCTCATTTTAGAGAAGTAATTTTAAACTATGTAGTAAAAACAATAAATTTTTAAATTGCTACATCTGATTTTATGTTTAATTCTCAATATTTGAAAGTCATATTTTATTCTGCTTCAAAATTCTTGATTTATTATCCTAAATGGCATTTTTTAAGTTTAATTGCTTCATTATTACAAGGATCTGTTTCATTAGTACAATAATTTCACAAGTGTGAGCATTTCTTTTTCCTAGATAAATTGAACCTCCACTATAATTTGCTAGACTGTCTTTGAGAACTGAAGAGATAAAAATATCATGACCCTCTAATGATCTTGATGATAACTCGTTCCAAACTTAGCTAGACTTGTTGTCAGGCAGGATGCATAATCTATCTCTGTCCTAATATTTAAAGGCTTTCTAGGTCAGAGCCTTCCTGAACTTGAGTTTTGTCAGCATTGTTTTTGAGGTCTAAGAATCCTCTCCATGTCCTGATGTAATAAACTGGTTTATTTTACGTAAATTTTGAAGATGATTTTTTTAACACTAAAAAGGATAAGATAATCACCTGGTCTACATCCTTATAGTATATTCCATCAACCATTTTGAGGAAATTAACCAAACCATCATGCAAATTCAGAAAATTTCCCAATTTGATAGCATTTTAATCTTTTTTTAACTCGATTATCAAAACATCGACAGTATAAATTCTGTGAATAAACAATTTTGTTCACTGATTCCAATAGATTTTACTTTAAACTGTTTATAAAATAAATCTTAAATTCTACATTATTTCATGAAGTATTGAAAGAAAATATATATGCCAAACTGAACTCATTATCCAACCCCACAAATCCTCCCTCTCTTCCCTATGATGGTAGACTGCAAC
Organism: Macrotis lagotis; assembly: GCF_037893015.1. NCBI lineage: Eukaryota > Metazoa > Chordata > Mammalia > Peramelemorphia > Peramelidae > Macrotis > Macrotis lagotis. The sequence goes on from NC_133662.1 coordinate 53,605,089, forward strand.
ATCATTCCTCTAGGCCTTCAAAGTAGAAGCTTAGATTTGATCATTGTCTCCTCTGCATTTTTTACTTTCCATAGTCATTATGTTTCAAGACCTTTTGATTTCACCTCTGCAATGTCTCTTGAATATGCCTTTTCTCCTCTTACATTGACAATTCTAGTGCAGGACCTTAGTACCTCAAACCTGTACTCATTTAATGGTCTGCCAGTGTAACTGACTACTTCAAATCTCTCCCCCCCAAGTATTTACAAAAATGAACTTCCCAAAACATGAGTTCAACATTAATCCTTGTATTCAATAAATTCCAGATACTTCTTACTGTCTGTGGGATGAAATACAAAATCCTTTGAAATTAAAAAAAAATTGGGGGAAACTTTTCTGTCAATTACATATTACTCCTCACAATGTAATTTTTCATAAGCTGAATTTCTAACTGTTAGAAGGATAAGACCCTCCATATCTAAGCTATAAGAAATTTGTCATCCTCTCACATGGAATGTTCTCCTTCTCATAATAGAAAATTATTATGGTATCTGGTGAAGTGAAATGATTACTAATAATTAATAATTTGAGGTGATTTTAATTTTACACTTTTCCTTTAATCTGCATATGAAGACTTCAATCTCTGGAGATTCATCTAACCTATTTCTCTATCCAGACCTCAACCAGGTAGAGAACTCACTGTGTTTGACTCAGGTTGGGTTTCAGAAAAATTCCTTGTATAGATTTCCAAAGACTGAGAGTAAAATAAAAAATCGACAGAATCAAAGTAGGTTCAGACCTTCATTAAAATATTCACTTATTTATTAATTGCTGCTCAGAGTTTATTGTCCTCTTGGGAATATGATTCTTCCAAGGGACAATTAAGCATGTCTCCATAGCCATGATGGTCTTTGGTCTAAGAGAGAGACAATAAATCCTTTTTTAATAAAAGTGCCAACATTATTAATAAAATGATTAAATTATCTGAAAATTAGGTCTCTCAAACCTTTTTAAATGACAGGAAAAAGAAAGAAACAAACTTAGAGGAAAACAAGGAGGTCAAAAGAATTACATTAAAAGCTTCAAAGAAAACCTGAATTGGTCAAAGAAGCTAAAATTCCTGGAAAAACTCAAAACTGGTTTTAAAAATCAAATAAGATAGAAAGAGAAAAATTGATAAAATACATTAGAGTGATGCAAAGAAATTATTAAAAGACTCATTAGTTTGATAATAAAGTACAAAATATTTGGGGGAAATCTTAGAAAGAATTGACAGAGGGTAAAAAAAGGCATAACAATCCATTGAAGAGAATGCATAATTGGTCAAATGGATAGAACAGTATAAACATTCATTGAAGAAAAGACTACATATAAAGCAGAATTGACCAAATGGGAAAAGAAGACAAAAACTCTTTGAAAAAAATTATTTCTTAAAAATAGTAATTGAACAAGTGAGAATTTATGACTATGAATCATTAGGAAACAATAAAATGATAAAAAGTAAAGAAAAAGAAGAAAATTTGAAATGTTCTATTGAAAATGGCCTAAAAAGAGATTGAGGAGAGATAATGCAATAATACTTGCATTACATGAAAACCATGATAAAAATAAATTTCACATTTCAAAAATTATTGAAAACAACTTCTTGAATCCAAGAAGTAGAGAGTAAAATAGAAATCAAAAGAATCCACCATTTACCTCTTGAAAGAGATTACAAACTGAAAACTCAGGAGTATAACTAAATTCCAGAACTCCCAGACCAATGATTGGGGGAAAAAATCAAAAGAGACCAAAGAAGGAAGAAAGGAAAAAAAGAAAAGAATAGAGAGATAGAAAAACAAAGAGAAAAATAGCATACTTTCATTTTTATATTGATACAATATCAGTTTTCTCTCATAATATACAGCATATTTTACCATGAGTCCTCTGGGATTATTTTGGATTATTTAAACATTGAGAATAGGTAAATCATTCCCATCATGATGTATTGCTACTACTGTGTAAAATGTTCTTCTAGTTCTACTCACTTTACAGAATTCATGTAGCTTTTATTCAGGAATCAACCGTATTGTCATTTTGTCACAATATTCCATAACAATCATATACCACAATTTGGTTGTCCATTCCTTACTTGATGGTCAACCTCTCAATTTTCTATTCCTTGTCACAAGAAAAATGACAATAATAAATATTTTTGAAGAGATAGGTAACTTCTTTTTTTAAATCTCATTGGGACATGGTTCTAGCAGTGGTATTGCTGCTAGAATGGAATATATTCGGGGAAGCTAGGTAGCGCAGTGGATAAAGCACAGGCCCTGGAGTCAGGAGTACCTGGGTTCAAATCTGGTCTCAGACACTTAATAATTACCTAGCCATGTGGCCTTGGGCAAGCCACTTAAACCCATTGCCTTGCAAAAACTTAAAAAGAAAATGGAATATGTTCTACTATGCTTCACAGAATTTACACTGTCAATGTTATGACAGTTTGTAAAAAAGTTAAAAAAGCTATCAAACTAGATGTTTTTAGATCATAATTAAATGAAAATTTTATATTAATAATTAGACTCATCCCCAAATAATAAATTTCCAAAGTCTATGAACAATGTTCAAATGTTCTTCCTGCATATTTATAAGTTACACATTTTCCTACTACCCTCCCTTTCTACCCCTCACCCTTCAATGGAAAACAGTGGACTAAAATTTGTTCTTGCATATCAACATTTGACATGCTCATATATTAGTCATTTTCTGCATGAGGCATTAGTACTAATGGAAAAAATAAACCATGGAATAAGAAGGAAAAGCATTAGAGAAGCTATCTATACTCATATAGTGAATACACAAATGTAAATTAAAACAATTCTGAGATACTTATTCATGCTATCAGATTAGCTAGTGAGACAGAAAAATAAAATGATAACTCTTGGAGAATATGACAGAAAATTGAAATTCTAATTACTGTTGGTGGACTTGGGAACTTATCTAACTGTTCTGGAGAACAGTTGGAAACTATGACCAAAGGACCATAAAACTGCATATTCTTTGATCCAGCAATACCACTACTATATATGTATATATATATATATATACATATATATATATGTATATATATATATATATATATTCTAAAGAAATCATTAAAAAGAGAAAAGAAACTATATATACAAAAGTATTTATAAAAGTTATTTTTTTGGTGAAATGAATTAGAAATTTAGGTAATACCCATCCTTTGGGAATGGTCAAATAATATGTAGCATATAAATATAATGGAATGATATTGTACTATAGGAAGTGAAAAAAATTTCAGAAAAACTTGAATAGACTTACATGAGTTAATGATGAATGAATTGAGCAGAACCAGAAGAACATTTTATATAGTAATAGCAATAATATTCAGTCACCTAATATGATTGATTTACCTTTTCTCAGTAATACAATGAACCAAGACAATTCCAAAAGATGAATGATTGAAAATGCTATATGCAACCAGAGAAAGAAATGATGGATCAAAGCATAGTATTTTAAATTGACTTATTTTGTTCAAATTTTTTCTTTTTAAATTTCTTCTATCAAAACATGATTAACATGGAACTGTGTTAGATGATTGTATGCCTATAACATACATCAAATTGCTTACTGCCTAAAGGAGAAGAAAAGGGAGAGGAATGGGAGGAGAAAATTGGAATCCAAAAATGTATTTGAAAACTAAATTTAAAATTCTATTTTTTTTTATTTTTATTCTTATTTTTCAACTACATATCATGGAAGCTTTCCAACATTCGCCTACCTGCATATTTGTTCCAAATTTTCCACTACCTTCCCTTTCTACCCCCACTCTCACCCCTCAGGGTCAAAACAGTGCAATAAAACTTGTACATGTACACCAGCATTCAACATGCTCCCCTATTACTCAATTTGTGTATGAGGAATTAGGACTGAGAGGAAAAAGAAAACCATGGAATAGGGAGGCCAAAAAAAACATTAGAGAAGTGTTTTTAAGGAGTGAACATAGCATCTAATAAGATTCTACTATTTTTGTTGTTGTTTTCCTCTGGATGTGGATGGTGTGATCCATTGCACTGGATCTCTGAACTGCAGAGTGCAGCTACATCCATCAAATGGATAAATTCGGGGGGGGAGGATTCAAGATGGTGATAGGAGAGGATCCTCTCTTAGGTGCTCTCTCCCTAATATTTCCAAACTTATAAAATAAGGACTCTAACTGAATTTTCAAGAGAAAGAATCCACAGAGGAAATTGGTGAGGCAGTTCTCCAGCCCAAGGTAACCAGGAAAAGAGTGCAAAGGCTCTGCTCCCCAGGGTTAGAGGGGTGGGCTGCCAGAGTGAAGGAACTTGAGCCTCCAGGAGGCAGCCCCAGGTGCTGGTAGCCAAGGCCCATGGTAGCAGGGGCAGTTTCTTGATCTGCACCCCTGGGGAACACTGGGTATATCTTGAGGGCTCAGAGGGGGACCGCTGCCAGAGTGAGCACATGAAGCCCATTCCTCAGGACATTCAGTGAGCAGCATGGCTGCAGCAGCCCAGATCCAGGAACAAGAATTAGGCTGAGTTGGTAAGCAGGAGCACCCAGGCATGAGTAATGAGCCTAGGTAGCGGAGTAGAGAGAGACTTCTGAGGTCTGTCCTCTGTTCTTGGAACCGAACTCTGGGTCTCTGACCACATTCAGATCCTGATCACAATCTAGGCTCCCCACAGAACAGCAGGGCCCCCTCAACCTTAGCCCTGTGGCAGAGGGATGCCCTTGTGGTTATTAACAGACCAGGAGGGAAGACAGAGCCTCACACATGGAGAGCCTTGTGGGGGGGGTGTACCAATAACACTCAAAAGCTCAGGAAACACCCCAAAACCAGGCACAGGCTGGAGAAATGAGTAAACAGAGAAAAAAGCAGAACAGCATTGAAAATGCTTTGTCTATGATCCCAAGAAGAATCAAAATACTCAATCTGAAGATGTAGAATTCCAAGCTCCTGCATCTAAAGATTTTTGAAAAAATAAACACAGTGTTCATTCAAATTCTGATAGTTATTTATTTTTTGTTTGTTTGTTTGTTTGTTTGTTTTGTTTTTCTCTGAATGTGGATAGCATTGTCCTTATTAGGTCTCCCAAGGCTGTTCTGACTCTCTGTAGTGCTGAGAAGAGCTGCATCCATCAAAGTTGATAAACTCACAAAGCTGATGTTAAGGCATTTTCTCTAATCAATAATGATTTTGAGCATTTTTCATATGCTTTATATTTCGTATATTCATGCACACACACATACCTTTAATCGCTTAGTTTGAAAATTGTTGGTACAGGGACAGCTAGGTGATACTGTGGATGGCAACTAGGTGGTGTAGTGCATTGAGTACCAGCTCTGATTCAGGAAGATCTGAGTTCATATTTGACCTCAGACATGTAATACTTACTTAGCAGTGAGATCTTGGGCAAGTCACTTAACCCTATTGCCTTGACAAAACAAAACAAAAACAAAAACAAAAAAGCAAAAAATCTGCTACTTCATGTTCTTTGAACATTTATGAACTGGAATGACTTATACCCTTACAAATTTGATTCAATTCTCGATATATTTTAGAAGTGAGACATTTATCAGAACTCTTAGCTGTGAAAACTATTTCTTCTTATGTTCTTATATTGACTGCATTGTTTTTATTAGTGCAAAAACTTTTCATTTTACTATAGTGAAAATCATCCATTTTGCAATTTATAATTTATTATATTTCTTGTTTGGTCATAAATTTCTCTTTCCATACACACTACAGATAGAATATTTCTTGATCTTTTAATTAGTATATGCAGTTTCCCTTTATGTCAAAATCTTGTACCCATTTTGACCTTATTTTGGTATATGTGAGGTGAGAGTCTATGTCTAGTTTTTGCCATATTATTTTCCAGTTTTCTCAGCAGTTTTTGTCAGTGAGTTCATCACTATGTTTGAGACAAACTACAGTGTGTCTGACCATGGTTGATCAGACCAATAAAAGCTTAGAATCCTCTACCATATGCTGGGCAAAAATAGACCATGTGAATTTGAGATGGATGAACTAAACTTATATATGGCACATTTCCTTTGAGCTGCCTTCTTCACAGAGTACAGCACTGATGAGGGCACAGCATGCTGGGCAGTTCTGTTCCAGTGTCTCCCATGCTGCACAATTAATTCTAACGATCTTCAATGAGACCTTCAGGGTGTCTCAGCATCACTTCTTCTGACCCCTTTGTGAGTGCTTCCCCGGTGTGAGTTCTCCATAAACAGCATACATCTGGCATTCTAATATGTCCAGCCCATTGCAGCTGCATTCTCTGTAGTTGGAATGCTAGTCAGCTAAGCTCAAGAAAGGACCTCACTGTCTGGTATCTTGTCTTGGCAGATAATCTTCAGAATCTTCCTAAGACAATTTAAATAGAAGTGATTCAGTTTCCTGACATGGCTCTGGTAAACTGTCCAGGTTTCATAGGTAAATAGCAATGAAGTCATCACAATGGCTCTGTAAAGCTTCAGTTTGTTAGTCAAATAAGTCCTCTCCCATACTTTATTTCAGCCCCCCCCCCCATATACTGAGCTAACTCTGACAATGTGAGTGTCAATCTCATTATCAAGTTGTACCTTCTTGGAAAGGACACTGACAAGGTAAGTCAATTTGTCGACGGTATTCAAAACAATCAATGGATGGCATGGTACTTACTGATGGAGCACCTATGTTTTCATAGTGTTTTCTTAGCGCTAGACCAAAATTAGCACAAGCAGCAGAGCATCAATCTCAGTTGTATCTCAGTTTTAAAGGCTACATTGAGTGCACAATTATCTGCAAACAGAAGATTATGCACCAACATGCCCTCCACTTGGGTCTTAGTGTGTAGTCTTTTTAAATTGAAGAATTAGGTAACAGTGTGGTAGCTGACCCTGAGGCCATGTTCATCATCATTGAAGACATTAGCTAACATGGCTGAACACATCATGCTAAAAAGTGTGAAAGCAAGGACACATTCTTGTTTTACTCTACTGTTGACTGGGAAATCTTGAGAGCTTCATCCACTATCCAGAACCCAGCCATGTACACTGTCATGAAGTTGACATACAATACTGATAATCTTCCCTGTGAAAACAAATTTTAACATAATTTTCAATGAACCCTTGAGGCTGACAGAATCAAAGACCTTGGTCATATCTACAAATGTTGTATACAGACCACGGTTCTGTTCCTGGCATTTTTCCTGGAGTTGCTGAGCAGCAAACATATTAGCTGAAGTTCCAACTGAAGAGATTTTGTATGCCATTAAGCTCCTTTCAAATGACAAAGCACCTGGTGATGATTCTATTCCAGCTGAGATCTATAAAGAAGGGGGTCTATTGCTCATTCAAACCCTGACTGAAGTTGGCCATATTGTGTGGCATGAAGAGAATAATCCCCCAAACATGGATGCCTCCATGTTCCATCTCTATAAAAGTGATGGTTAATAGATTGCCCTGTGACAATCATAAGGGTAATTGTCTTTTTAGTCATTGCTGTTAAGATTCTTCTTGCCAGAATCCAGCTCCAAAGGCTAATCCTTCACCTGGAAGTTGGTCACCTTCTGTGACCAGAAAGGGTAGAAGAGCAGTTGATATAGTGTTTGCTGCCTGCCAACCCCAGGAAAAATTGCCAGGAACAGAACAAAGCTAACATTTCTAATGCTATATAGCCTAGTAGCAGTGCTAATGGAATCCTTTTTTCACCCTGATCTTATTTGAAATGCTCCTAGTTTATCACCATTAAATATACTAGATATTGCTTATTGTTTTAAGGAAAACTCTATTCCTATATTCTCTAGTATTTTAATAAGATTGATATATTTTGTCAAAGGGTTTTTTTCAACAATATTGATTTAATCATATAATTTCCGTTGACTTTGATATTGATATGCTCAAATATGTTGAGTCTTTTACTAATATTGAACCATCCCTGCCTACCTGATATAAATTCTAACTGATCATGGTGTATTATCCTAGTAATGACTTGCAATCTTTTTGCCAAAATTTTAATCAGTATTTTTGCATCACTATTCATTAGGGAGATTGGTCTATAATTTTCTTTGTCTGTTTTGGCTTTTTCTGGTGTAGGTATTAGCACAATATTGTTGTCATAAAAGGAATTTGGATCCAAGCCCAAATTCTTCTCCCATTTTTTAAATAGTTCCAGGGAAATTAGAATTAATTATTTGTTAAATATGTCATAGAATTCACTTGTAAATCCATCTGAACATGAAAATTTTTTCTTAGGGATGGATCAATATCTCACACCATATACCAAAATAAGTTTTAAATAGCTATGTGATTTAGATATGAAGGGCATTTAAAAATGTTAGGGGTTCATAAAATATTATTTGTCAGACCTCAGAATGAGGGAAGGTTTTATGACAAAACAAGAGATGGAGAGCAGTACAGGATATAAAATGAATAATTTTGATTACAACAATTTGAAAGGATTTGCAAAAACAAAGCAAATTTAAATAATTGAAAAAAAGTGAGAAACTGGAGTAAAATTTAAAAGCAAGCATTTCTGGTAAAGCCCTAATTTTCTTTTCTTTTCTTTTCTTTCTTTCTTTCTTTCTTTCTTTCTTTCTTTCTTTATTTCTTTCTTTCTTTCTCTCTCTCTCTCTCTCTCTCTCTCTCTCTCCATTGCTTCCTTCCTGTCTGTCTGTCTGTCTTTTTTCATTCATATGCACATATATATTTTTAAATTACAAAATTCCTTCCACCTTCCCCTTCCCCCACCACTCCTCAAAGGACAGCAGTCACTTAAGCATTGTACATATGTATTTTCGATAAAAAAACATTTGGAGATTCATCATTTTGGTATGAGGACTTAGGATTAAGGGAAAGTGATACATAAGAGATATTTTTTATAAAGTGTTTATCAGATATTGAAGGGTTGATTTATTATTTGTTTTCCTTTGTTTTGTTTTTTACTTCCTCTGGATGGAGACAAGATTGTCCATAGCTGGACTAATATGGTTGTCCTAACTCTATGAACTGCTAGGGAGAGCTGCTTCCATAAAGGCTGTTCATCCCATAGTTTTGTTTATGTATATATTCTTCTCTTGTTTCTGCTCCCTTTTCTCAGCACCAGATCCTGTAATTCATTCAATGCCACTCTAGTATCAGACTATTTATGGTTTTTTATCAAACAGTAATATTTCATAGTATTCATATACCATAACTTATTTAGCTATTTCCCAGTTCATGGACATCCCCTCAACTTCCAATTCTTTGCCATTACCAAAAGAGCTTCTGTTAATATTTGGAACATGTAGGATTTTCCCCATTTTTATGTTTATTTTCCTCTATATAGACCTAGAATCAGAACTGCTGGGTCAAAGGATATGAACATTTTATTGCTCTGTGGGCATTGTTCCATAATGCTCTTCAAAATGGTTTTTGAAAGGTTTTTATAATCATATTTCTTTAGGAACATGACTTTTGGGTAGTTCAATAATTCTTAAATTTTCTCATTGTATCTCTTTGCTTGGTTAAGCTTTTTTTAATAGGGTATTTTCCATTTTCTTCTATATTTTTTCATTCTTTTGATTTTATTTGACTGATTGTTGATGTCTTCTAGAGTCATTAACTTCCATTTGGATACTTCTAATCCTTTAAAAATAATTTCCTAGCTTTTGTTCTTCACAATTCCACCAGCAATGCATCCATTGTCCCAATCCTCCCACAACTTCTCCAACATTCATCATTTTTCCTTTGTATCAACTTGGACAATCTGATAGGTGTGGGATTAATGTCCCAATGTTGTTTTAATTAGCATTTCTCCAATCATTAATGATTTGGAACATTTTTAAAATGATTATATGTAGCTTTAATTTTTTTTTGAAAACTGTCTATTCATATCGTTTGACCATTTATCAATTGGAGGATGGTTTGTAACCTTAAAAATGTGATGCAATTCTCTATATATTTTATAAATGAGACTTCTATCTGAACTCCTAGTTGTGAAGATTGTTCCTCAGCTTTCTGATTTCCTTCTAATTTTGGCATTGATTTTATTAGTGCAAAACCTTGGAGGACTTGGAATATGATATGCAAAAAGGAAAAAAGCAATTGATTTCAACCAAAAATCAACTACCCAACCAAATTGGGCTTAATATTTAAGAGAAAAGGAAGACTATCCAATGAAATAGAGGACTTTTGATCTTTCCTGATGAAAACACTAGAACCTAATAGAAAATTCAGTCTTCAAATCAGACTCAAGAAATACATAAAAAGGTAAACAAAAAAGAACTTTTCATTCAATAAGATTAAACTGTTTATATCAACATGAAGGAAGATGACGCTTTCAACTCTAAAGAACTGTACCTCTAATGGGACAGCTGGAAAAGAATATATATTATTTTGATGCAATGGCATAAATAATTGAAGTATCAAAAAGAATGTATTGGGAAAAGACAAAAAAGTATAGTCAGAATAGTTTAAAATGTATAAAAATGAAGTGGCAAACAGACCTATTTTAGTAGAAGGAATGAAGGGAGTGAGAGAGCATTGCATGAATCTTATTCTCTTCAGATTTTGCTCAAGGAAGGAGTAAAATTCAGTCATATGGGTTTAGAAAATTATTTTCCCCTTTAGTGTATGGACGCAAGTATGGAGGGAAAGATAAAAGAAAGGAGAAGATAAGTCTGATAGAAGTAGAGAAGAGGAAAGGGGGGATATGGGGGAGCTAAAAGAAGAGAAGATGGATTGAGGGATATTGTGATCAGAAAAAAAGCACTGATGATGTTGGAAAGGGTGAAAGAAGAAAGAAAACTTTCAAAAAAGGGAAAAACAGAATGAAGGTAAATACACAATAAGTATAACTATGAATGTTAATAGGATGGACTCACTTATAAAATGTGAATAAATAGCAGAGTGGATTAAAAACCACGATCCCACATTATATTATTTACAAGAAATACACTTGAAACAGAGAGAGACACAGACAAAGTGAAGGTAAAACACTACAGTAGAATCTATGCTGTTTCAGCTGAGGTAAAAAAAGTAGCAATGGGGTAACAATCCTTAACACATACATGGCAAAAGCAAAAATAGATCTAATTAATAGAGAAGAGGAAGGAAACTGTGTCTTATCAAAAGGCACCACAGACAATGAATAACTATCAATATTAAACATATATGCAAAAAATTCTTAGAGAAAATCTTAAGGGAGTTACAGGAAGGAATAAATAGCAAAATGATACCAGTCAGGGAACTCAGTCTTGGCCTCTAAGAATTACAAAAATCTAACCATAAAATACATAAGAAAGAAGCTAAGAAGTTGTACTGAATTTTATAAAAGTAATATATGATAGACCAGTGTAGAAAATTGTATAGGTATAGAAAGAAAAATAACTTTTTTCTCACCTGAATATGGCACGTACACAAAACTGACTACATATTAGAACATATAACATCACAATCAAATTCAGAAATGCAGAAATTTTAAATGAATTCTCCTCATATCATGATGCAACAAAAATTGCATGTCAGAAAGAGACGTAGAAATATAAACTAAAAATTTATTGGAAACTAAATAACTTTGTCTAAAAGAGTGAATGGGTAAAAAACAAAATTTTAAAAACTATTAATAGTTTGATTCAAGAAAATATCAATAATGAGACAGAATACCAAAACTTAATTGGATGTACCCAAAGCAGAGCAGAAAATTTTTATCTCTAAATGATTATATGAATAAAATAGAGAAAGAAGAAATCAATGAATTTTGTATGAATCTATAAAGGTTAGAAAAATAATAAATTTAAAATTTCTAATTAAATATCAAATTAGAAGTAGTGAAAACAAAGGAGGAATAAAAAATTGAAAAGCAAAAACTATTGATTAAGTAAAGCTGAGTTGTTTTTATGGGAAAAAGAGCAAAATAGTTAAACTTATGACTTCTTTGATTAAAGACAAAGAAAATGAAATTACTAGCATCAAAAATGAAAAGGATAAATTCACTAGATATGAAGAGTAATTTAAACCTAAAATTCAGAGTTATTTTGCCCAACTTGTCCCAGGAAATCTGAAAATGTAATTAAAATGGATGAATATTTACAAAAAAATAGCTTGATGAGATTATTAGAACAATAAATAAAATAATTGAATAATCTAGTTTCAGAAAAAGAAATTAAACAATCAATGAATTCCCTAAGAAAAAATATCCAGAGCCAGATAGATCTATAAGTGATTTATATCGAAGATTTAAAGAAAAATTAATTCCAATACTATATAAATAATTTGAAAAATAGGCAAAGGATTTATGCTAGATCTCTTTTATGGCACAAATATATTACTGATATTTAAACCAGAAAGAGCTAAAATCCAAAAAAAATTCTAGACTATTTCCCTAATAAATAGCTATGCAAGTTTTATTAATAAAATATTAGCAAAGAAATTAAAACAATATATCACCAGGAAAATATGCTTTGAAAGCAAGGTTAGTTCAATATTAGGACAAAAAAATCAGTAAAATTATCCATAACAATAACAAAACTAGCAGAAATTATAAAATTTTCTCAGTAGATTCTGAAAATGTTTTGGACAAAATATAATACTCATTTCTATTAAAGAAAACATTAGAGGTGACAGGAAAAGATCCTCACCTAAATGTTCTTGCAATAACATTTAAAAAAATCTTAAAATTATGACTCTAACTAAATTTTTGAGAGACAGAACCCACAGACAGATCCAATGAGGCAATTCTCCAGACCAAGGTAACCTGGAAAATAGTGGAAAGACTCCACTCCATGGGGTTAGAAGGGTAGCCCACCAGACTGAAAAAAAATTTAGTTTCCCAGGGTGCCTGGGAACTGGGGCTCGTGGTAGCAGGGGCAGTTGCCTGACCCATTCCCTGGGGAATACCAGGCAAAAATTGGGGGATCAGCAGGGGGAACCTCTGACAGAGGAAGAACACGAAGCCTAGGCCTTCAGGGAAGTTGCCCTAGTCAACACTGTTGATAGCAGCCCAGGCAGCCCAGATCCAGGAAATGGAAAGGAGGAGCCTCCAGGCAACTGAAGACCATTGAAGGTAGGGGAAATTTCTGCGATTTGTCCTCAGTACCTGGAACAGGATTCTGTGGCTCTGACCACATTCAGATTCTGATAGCAATATAGGCCCCCCATAGAACAGCCCCCCACCTCAGCCCAGTGGCAGAGGGGTGCTCTTGTGGTCATTCACAGACCAGAAGGGAAGTTAGAGCTTTATGCACTGAGATACCTGTGGGGGGGCATGTCCCAGTAATACTCAAACCTCAAGAAGCATCCGAAAACCAGACAGAGGCTGGAGAAATGAGCAAACAGAGGAAAAAAGAGGAACATCATTGAGAAATATATTTCCTATGATCCCAAGAAGGATCAAAATACTCAATCTGATGAGGAGGATGTACAACTACTGCCTCTAAAGACTCCAAGCAAAACAAAAGTTGGGCTCAGGCTATGACAGAGCTCAAAAAAAGGTTTGAAAATCAAGTGAGGGAGATAGAAGAAAAACTGGATAAAGAATTGAGAGAGTTGCAGGAAATACATGAAAAAGGAGTCAGCAGCTTAGTCAAGGGGAATCAAAAAAATGCTGAAGAAAATAACATGTTAAAAACCAGCATAGGTCAAATGGATAAAACAATTCAAAAAAGTTATTGAGGAGAAGAATGCTTTTAAAAGCAAAACTGGCCAGATGGAAAAGGAGATAAGAAAGCTCTCCAAGGAAAACAAATTTCTCTGATATAGAATAGAGCTAAAGGCAGCTGATGACTTTGCAAGAACTCAAGACACAGTACTTCAGCATCAAAAGAATGAAAACTTAAAAGAAAGTGTGAAAAATCTAATTGAAAAAAACAACTGATCTGGAAAAAACATTAAGGAAAGATAATTTAAAAATTATTGGGATACATAAAAATCATGATTAGGAAAAGAGCCCTGAAATTATTTTCAAAGAATTACTACAGGAAAATTGCCCAGATATCCTAGAAGCAGAGGGCAAAATAGAAATTGACATAATCCACCAATCGCCCCAGGAAAGAGAACCAAAAAAAAAAAAAAAAAAAAAAAAAAACAACCCAGGAAAATTATAGCCCAGATCCAGAACTCCCAAGTCAAAGAGAAAATATTACAAGCAGCCCGAAGGACACAATTCAAATATAATGGAGTTGCAGTCAGGATGACATACTTAGCAGCAAATACTTTAAGGGCTCATAGGCCTTGGAATATAATATTCTGGAATGTAAAACTGCTTGGAATGCAACCAAGAATCAACTACCTTTCCAGGGGAAAAGAAGGACTTTCAATGAACCAGTGGAATTTCAAATGTTACTGTTGCAAGGACCAGAACTTAACAAAAAGTTTGACCTTCAAATATATGACTCAGGTGAAGCATAAATTTTATCTATTCCTGCATAAAAATGATACTGATAATACTCATATGAACCTTCTCATTTAACGTAGAAGGAGCTTATATAGATGAAGCACAGGAGCGAGTTGAATTTGAAAATATAATATATTGTAAAAATGGAATCAATGGCTAAAAGGGAAATGTACTAAGTGTAACAGAAAGGTGGAATAGGCTAAGACGTTTCATATAAAAGATATTTTTTATTTTATTGCAATGAGCTATTGCAATAATATGGAATAGGGGAAGATGAGGGGGAATGAGGAATCCTTCACTCTCATCAGAAATGGTTCAGAAAGGAAACAGCATACACATTCAATAGGGTATAGACATATAGAGTTAAAAGGAGAGAAACGGGAGGATGTGTGTGTGTGTGTGATAGAGAGGGTAGTTCATAGGAGAGAATAGTCAGATATAATACATTTTCTCTTTCAGTTCTTTCATAGGGCTGGGATTAGGTGGCCTGTCCGGGACCACAGGACTGTGTGGTTGTTGGGTCTCAGGGGTGGCATGTGGGCTCGGGGACTCTTGGCCAGTGAGTAGTCCACTGCCGCACTCAGCTTCCCTACAGAACATTCTAGGAGAGGGACAGAGTGAAAGGAGAGAGAAAATATAATATAAGATAGTGGGGAAGTATGGACGGAGGGAATTACAATCAGCAACAGCAGTAGAAAAAATATGAAAGTAACTTTTGTGATGGACTTATCATAAAGAATATAATCCACCTGAGACAGAGCTGATGGTATCGGAACACAGACTGAAACATTTTTTGCCTCTTTCTTTTATTTCTCATAAAGTTCTATATTTTTTGGTGGGGGTATTATGTTTACTCTTAAGCAAAACTATTTTAGTTATCTAGTAAAAAAATCACTTCTACAAAATAAAAATAATGATAATAAAAAACATTAGAGACCATAGGAATAAAGAGCTTTCTTTAAATTGATAAATAGTATTTATCTAAAGGCAACAAACATTACTTTTATTGGCAATAAGCTAGAAGCATTCCCAGTAAGATCAGGAGAGAAACAAGGATGTCCATTATAAAAACAATTTTTCTGTATTGTACTAGAAACGTTAGATTTTGCAATTGCAATAAGAAAAGAAAAGGAAATTAAAAGAATTAGAATAGGTACAGAGAAAACAAAACTTTCACTTTTTATAGTCCTATAAAATTTTTAAAAAATTATGAAGTGGCAGCTAGTTATCAGAAATATTTGGTATTTTTTAACATATAGAGTAGTGGATCAGTGGAAAAAATTAACTTTACAAGACTCAGTAGCATATAGCTATAATAATCTGTTTGATAAACATAAATGCTACAGCTTCTGAAAAAATAGCTTAGTATTTGATAACTGTTGAGAAAACCGGAAAATATTAAAGCAGAAACTAGGCATAGAACAATATCTCATATTCTATAATTAGATAAGGCTGCAATGGGTACATGATTTAGGTATAAATGGCAATAATATTAGCTAATTAGAGGAGTAAAGAAACATTAACCTGTTAAATCTATAGAGGGAAGTGGAATTTTTGACCACAAGAGACAAAGAATATTATCAAATAAAAAACTGGATCATTTTGCTTGCATTATATTTAAAAGCACAAACAAAATCCGTGGAACCAATATTAGAAAGAAAGTTGGAAAATTAATTTTATGGTCAATATTTCTAACAAAGGCCTCATTTCTAAATAAATAGAGAGAATAGAGTACAATTCATAAGAATGCAAATCATTCCCGAATTTATAAATGATCAAAGGATATAAAAAGAAAGTTTTCATTTGAAGAAATTGAAGCATTCTATAGGCATAGAAAAATGCTCTAAATCACTACCAATTAGAGAAATGTAAAACTAAAATATCTTTGAATAACACATACCTTTCAGGTTGATTAATATTCAAGAAAAGGGAGAGAATGTGGGAAACAGGGGACACTAATGTACTTTAAGTGGAATTGTGAAATGATTCCACCAGAATAATTTGGAACAACCCAAAGGGCAATTAAGTTGTATATGCTTTTTTGTCCCAGAAATGCTACTAGTATCCCAAAAAGCTCACAAAAATGGAGAAAGGACCCACATGTACAAAAATATTTATAGCACCTTTTTCTGTGGTAGCAAAGAATTGGAAATTGAAAGGATGTTCAGCATATGGGAAATGACTGGGCAAGTTGTGGAATATGTAAAGGAATATCATTGTTATATAAGAAATGATGAGCAGGCAAAATTCAGAAAAAACTGAACTGATGCACAGTGAATTGAGCAGAAACTGCAGAACATTGTAAGCTGTAACAACTGCACTGTGTAATGATCAACTATGATAGTCTTAGATCTTTTTAGCAATTCAGTGATCAAGAACAATTCCAAAAGACTTGCAATAGGGACTTCCAGTCAAGATGGCAACCACTGTACCAAGGTCTCCTGGCTTTCTATCAAAAAGAACATGAAACAAAGCTCTTAATAGAAATTTGATTGACAAAATCCAGAAAAAGAAGCTAGGAGAAGAACACTTACCAACAAGATCTGTCTCAGGGGAACATTTTCCCTCTAAAATAGCATGAAAGAAACCTCTTAACAGAAATTAGATCGACAAAACCCAGAAAAAGAAGCTAGGAGAAGAAGACTTACCAACAAGATCTGTCTCAGGGGACCATGGGTGAACCAGGAGCAGTCAGCAGAGAGCTAATGCAGGGGCAGCAGTGGGCTGAAGCTGGAGGACCCTTAGGCACTGGTGGTTTTGCTGAGTGACAGGTCCAAGGACCAAGTTTTGCCATGGAATCTTTGGCCAAGGGAGTGGAGGTCTGGTGAGTCCCAGCAGGACTGGAGAGTGGGTTCCTGCACAGAGAGTTGCAGAGAACAACTGGATATTGAATGGCTGTGCTGGGGGCCCTGAGTTCCATAATTTTAGTGGAGTCCTCTTCCCAGATCAAGCAATAACATCCCTTCCACTCCCCTCAGGCTCAGGTATGGACAGCAGAGCTCCCTCAGCTAAAAGGGAGATTAACTGCCTCATCCAGGATCCAGTCCATTGTGCAAGGACAATCAGATCCTGCTACTGAGGACTCAAACACTCCAGAGAAAGCAACCAGCACCCACTACTGGCCGATCCACTTGGAGTTACTAGGCTATGTGAACAAAGCCTGTAGGATTTTCAAAAGGAAACCACTTAGACCCATGCCCCCCCCAAAACAAGATCCTAGGAAAATGATGAAAAGACAGCGTAAGGGAACCCATTGAGAATTACATTCAAAGCACAGATACCAACACAGAGAGATTTAGAACTTCTGTGGAGAATATGAATTGGTCTCCAGTCCAGAAAGACTTCCTTGAAGAAATCAGGAAAGAGTTTGAGAATCAGTTTGGGGTGGGGGTGGCTAAGTGATGCAATGGCCCTGGAGTCATGAGTACCTGAATTCATATCTGGACTCAGAAACAATAATTACCTAACTCTGTGGCCTTGGGCAAGTCACTTAACCATATTTGCCTTGCTAAAACCTAAAAAAAGAATCAATTAGAAAAAAGTGGGAAGAGAAACTCAAAAGATAATTTACATGTTGCAAGAGAAAATAAAAATCTTTGCAACAAGAAAACAAATCCTTAGAAAATGCAATTGGACAAATACAAAATGAGAATTATTCTCTCACATCCTCAGTTGGGAAAATTCAAAAAGAAAATAATTCTCTCAAAACTAGACTTGGGGAAAATGGAAAACTCCTTCAAATAATAGAATTGATCAAATGGAAAAAGAGTTGCAAAAGGTAAATGAAGAAAATTCTTCTCTAAAAAGAATGGAATCTATGGAAACCAATAACTTCATGAGATAAAATATTCTGATTAAAAAAACTGAAAGATCAAAAAATAAAAGAAAATGTAAGATACTTCATCAGCAAAATCACTGACCTTGAGAATCACTTGAGAAGAGACAACCTAAGAATTATTGGTACTTATCTCTCTCATCATATTCAACTTACATCAATGTATACTATTGAAAGAATGTAAAGACTAACAGACTGCCTCTATGGAGGTGGTGGAAGGGAAGAAATATTAGGGGGGAAATGTAAAACTAAAAATAAATAAAATCTTTCTAAAAACAGGGAATAATTGGTCTTCCTGAAAACAGTGAAAATAAAAAAATAATCCTGGACTTAATGTCACAGGATTTAGTGATGGAAAACTACCCTGATATCATGGAATCAGAGGGCAAAATAGTTATTGAAAGAATACATTGATCATCTCCAGAAAGGGATCCTAAAACTTAAATGCCAAGGAACTTTGTGGCCAAATTCCAGAACTATCAGATAAAAGAGAAAATCCTACAAGCATCCATAAAGAAACAATTTAAATACATAGGAGTCACAGTAAGGATTATGCAAGATGTGGCTGCATCAACATTAAGGCATTGAAGGGATTCTGAGGAGCTATTCCAAAGAGCAAAGGAGCTTGAAATGCAGCTGCAAATCTACTATCTGGCAAAGCTGAGCCTTCTTTTCTGGGGCAAAGATGGACATTTAAGGAAAATGGGAGACTTCCAACATTTCCTGTTGAAAAGACCACTGCTACATAGAAAATTTGGACATCAAACAAGAAACTCAAGAGACATATGAAAAGGTTAAAAAAAGTGTAAAGAAAAAAACTGGTATCCAATAAGGTGAAACAGGCTATATCCCTACCTGGGAGAAAGACACCAATAACTTGAGAACTGGAACTCTATTAGAGAGAATTTACTTAGCCACAAGTGATGGACACTCATGATGTTTCCATGATTGACACAGAATTATTTAAAAACAGTCCCTCCTTAAAAAGGGGAATAGGAAGGAGATGAAAGGATGGAGGAGATTGAATGGGTAAATCTCATTACATTAAAAGGTAAAAAGGACCTATTACAAAAGAGGGGAAGAAGGGAGGAGGTCAGAATCATCTGAATATTCTTCTCATCATATTTGGCGTAAAGTTAACATACAGGCAAACACAGTAAAATTAAGAAATTTATTTTACCTTTCAAATATTAAAAGAGGAAAGGGGGGAGAGAGGGGAGGAAGGAGAATTAACAGAGGGAAGGGCAGGAAGAAGAGGCAAAGGGAAAGGGGAAGATATTTGATATAGGAGGGGGAAAATGCTGAATGTGGGATTCTGAAACAAAAACGGGGGAATATAGATAAAGAGGGAAAAAGGTGAAAAATACTGGGGGACAACAGCATAGAGGGCAATAAAGAGTTAGTCATTATAAAAAAAGAGTTAGTAATAATAACTTTGAATGTGAATGTGATGAGCTCTCCCTTAAAATATAAGTGAATATAAGATTACATTAACCAGAATCCTCAATATGCTGCATACAAGAAATTTATTTGAAGCAGAGATATGCATATAGAGTAAAGGTAAGAGGTTGGAGCAAAATATATTTTAATTCAGCTGAAGTGAAAAAATCAGGGGTAGCAGTCCTTATCTCAGACAAAGCAGCTGCAAAAAACAGTTGCAGTTAAAAGAGATAAGGAAGGAAACTATATCCTACTAAATTGTACCATAGAGAGACTTCCGGCCAAGATGTCAGAGAGAAGACAGACACAGTTCTAAAGTCTTCTGATCTCTTCCCCATCTATCACATGAAACAAACCTCAAAAGAAATCCAAACCAGGAAGCCCAGAAAGAAAAGCCAGGAGAGGAAAATCAAACCTCAGGATTTGTCTCCTGCAGCAGCCTTGGGTGAGTACCAGCAGGTGAGTCTGAGCTCCCAGGGAAGATCACCCAGATCAACATCTGAATCGGAGCCAGGAGTCTGAGGGCCCTAGAGCCGGACCTGCTGCATCACTGGTGGGGCTGGATGGTGCTTGGGTCCACAGGGAAGTAGAGGCACTGGTCTTGGTGCTGTCCCCCTGGAGCTTGGGGAAGGGGCTGCAGGGAGAGGTCTGGTGTAGGAGAGCTGCAGACACCATCCATGGGCTCCTCAGATCTGAGAAACTGTGAGCCCATGCCTCCATTGCACAGAGGCCTCCTCCCAAACAAATGCAAATTACTTCTGCCTCAGGCCCAGGTGTGTGAGCAAAAGAACCAGCCCAGCTGAGGAATCACCTCAGGCCAGGGTAAAGCCCACCATTGATTGAAGGCAAAAGAATTCAATAGCTCCAATTCCCTCCCTCAAGCAAAGGGAGAAGGCCTGGCAACCAAGGTCACAGACAACCCAGAGATGGCAACCAGCACCTGCTACTGGCCAGCCAGAGAAACTGCACTCAGTAAAGACTTTAGAGATCCCAAGCCCAGGTGAAACAGCCCCACCCAACTCAAGGTCTTAGCATAATGAAAAAGGGTCAACGGAAAGGTGGATCCATAGAAAAATTCCCGGAAGGGAAAGACCCCAACCCAGAGAGACCTGGAACATCTGAGGAGAATACAATCTGGTCTCCAGCACAGAAAGATTTCCTTGAAAAAATAAGGAAGGAGTTTAAAAATCAACTGGAAAATTTGGGAGAGACATTTAATACCATGCAACAAGAAAACAAAGCGTTAGAGAGTACAATTGGACAAATACAAAAGAAGAAAAAATCTCTCAGATCATCAACTGGACAATTACAAAATGAGAAGAAATCTTTCACAGCATCAATTGGACCAATACAAAATGAGAATAAATCTCTCAGATCCTCAATTGGACAAGTACTCCTCAAATGAGCAAATGCAAAAAGAAATTAATTCTCTCAAAACCTCAATTGGTCAAATGGAAAGCTCTTTGAAAAGTAGAATTGACCAATTGGAAAACGTTAATGAAGAAAACTCCTCCCCCCAAAAAATAAAGGAGTCTACAGAAACTGACTCCACAAGACAGCAAGAGTCAATTAAACAAAATAAAAAAATAGAAAATATAGAAGCAAATGTAAAATACCTCATTAACAAAACCACTGACCTTGAGCTTAGATCAAGGAGGGGAAACCTGAAAATTATAGGACTTCCTGAAAACATCGAAGAGAAAAAAAGCCTGGACTAAATATAACAGGATATAGAGATGGAAAACTGCCCTGACATCATGGAATTGGAGGGCAAAGTAGTCACTGAAAGAATACATCAATCCCCACCAGGAAAAGATCCTAAAATGAAAACACCAAGGAATGTTGTGGCCAAACTCCAGAACTATCAGATAAAAGAGAAAATCCTGCAGGCAGCCAGAAAGAAGCAATTTAAATATCAATGAGCCACAGTAAGGATCACACAGGACCTGGCTGCATCAACTTTAAGGGATCAAAGGGCCTGGAATGAGATATTTTGAAGAGCACAGGAGCTTGGAATGCAGCCAAGAATCTACTTTCCTGCAAAGCTGAGCCTTCTCTTCCAGGGAAAAAGATGGACATTTAAGGAAATGGAAGAATTGCAAAAATTTCTGATGAAAAGATCAGAGTGAATCAGAAAATTTGGATATCAAACAGGAGGTTCAAGAGACACATGAAAAGGTAAAAAAGGGGGGGGGGGGGGGCGGTAAAAGGAAAAAAATGCAATCCAGCAAGTTGAAACTGGCTATATCCCAGCATTGGGGGGTAGAGACTCTCATAAATCCTGAGAAATGTAACTCAAACAGAGATAATATACCTAGCCAGAAATGATGGACATCCATGACCTATCCATGAGACTGATATCTAATGGGATGTAACTGGCTTTAACTCCACTGGGGAGAAAGACTCTAATAACTCTCAGGATTTTGACTCTATTCAACAGAATATACTGAACTAGAAGGGACAGACACTCAGAATTTCTATGACTGAAATAGAATGATCTAAAATAAAAATACACTACCTCCCTAAAAAGGGGGACAGGAAAGAGACGGGAGAAGGGAGGGAATTGAATGGGACAAATCTCATTACACTAAGAGGTCCAAAAAACCTATGGTAATAGAAGGGAAGAAGGAAGTAGAGGAGAAACACCTGAAAAATACAAACAGAGGGAAGATAGCACAGATGGCAGTAAAGAATTAGTAATCATAACCTTGAAAGTGAATGGGATGAACTCTCCCTAAAAACCTAAGCAAATAGCAGAGTGGATTAAAAACCAGAATCCTACAATATGCTGTTTACAAGAAACTCATTTAAAGCAGACAGATACATATAGAGTAAAGGTAAAAGGTTGGAGCAAAATATATTTTGCTTCAGCTGAAGTAAAAAAAGCAGAGGTAGCAATCCTTATCTCAGAAAAACAGCAGAAAAATTAGATAGCATTAAAAGAGATAGGGAAGGAAACTTTATCCTCCTAAAAGGTACCATAGACAATAAAGTCATTTCAATATTGAATATATATGCACCCAGTGGGACAGCACCCAAATTCTTAGAGGAGAAACTGAAAGAATTACAGGAAGACATAGACAGCAAAACTCTACTAGTAGGAGACCTCAACCTCCTGCTATCAGATCTAGATAAATCAAATCATAAAACAAACAAGAAAGAAATTAGGAAGAAAATAGATTGTTAGAAAAAATTAGATATGGTAGACATTTGGAGGAATCTGAATGGGGATAGGAAGGAATATACCTTTTTTCTCTGCAGTACATGGAACTTATACAAAAATTGACCATGAACTGGGACATAAAAACCTAATGATCAACTGAAGAAAGGCAGAAATAGTGAATACATCTTTCTCAGATCACAATGCAATAAAAGACATATGCAGTACTGGGCCAAGGCGATATAGACCTGGAGCAAATTGGAAACTGAATAACCTCATCTTAAAAAATGAGTGGACCAAAAAACAAATTTTAGAAAGAATTAACCATTTTATCCTAGATAATGATAATAATGAAACAACATACCAAAACCTATGGGATTCATTCAAAGCAACTCTCAGGGGATATATTATAGCTCTAAATGCTTATATGAATAAATTGGAGAAAGAGGAAATCAATGAACTAAACATGCAACTAAAAAATTAGAGAATTAACAAATCAAAAATCCCTGATCAAATACCAAATTAGAAATTTTAAAAATTAAAGGAGAAATTAATAAAATTGAAAGAAAAAAAAACTATTGAATTAATAAATAAAACCAAAAGTTGGTATTATGAAAAAACCAATAAAATTGATAAACCTCTGTTCAATTTGATTAAAAAAAGAAAGAAGAAAAGCAAATTGCTAGTATTATAAATGAAAAAGGTAAACTCACCACCAATGAGGAGGAAATTAAAGTAATAATTCGAAATTATTTTGCCCAACTCTATGCCAATAAATTTGATAATCTAAGTGAAATGGATGAATATTTACAAAAATATAAGTTTCCCAGGTTACATGAAGAAGAGATTAAATACCTGAACAACCCTATCTCAGAAAAAGAAATTCAACAAGCCATTATTGAACTCCGCCCCAAAAAATCTCCGGGGCCTGATGGATTCACAAATGAATTGTACCAAACATTTAAGGAAAAATTGGTTCCAATCCTATATAAACTCTTTGGAAAAATAGGGAAAGATGGAACTCTGCCTAACTCCTTCTATGAAACCAATGTGGTACTGTTACCTAAACCAGGAAGAGTTAAAACAGAGAAAGAAAATTATAGACCTATTTCCCTGATGAACATAGATGTAAAAATCCGAAATAAAATCTTAGCAAAATGACTACAACACATCATCACTACGATAATACATTATGATCAAGTAGCATTTATTTCAGGAATGTAAGATTGGTTCAATATTAGGAAAACTGTTAGTATACTCAATTATATCAATAACAAACCTATCAGGAACCATATGATCATATCAATAGATGCTGAAAAACTTTTGACAAAATACAGCATCCATTCCTATTAAAAACACTAGAGAGTGTAGGAATAAATGGACTGTTCCTTAAAATAATTAGCAGTATCTATCTGAAACCATCAACAAGCGTTATACTCAATGGGGAGAGGGTAGAGGCATTCCCAAGAAGATCAGGGGTTAAAGAAGTGTGACCATTATCACCACTACTATTCAATATTGTATTAGAAATGTTAGCATCAGCAATTAGAGAAGAAAAAGAAATTAAAGGATTTAGAATTGGGAAGGAAGAGACAAAACTCTCACTATTCGCAGATGACCTGATGGTCTACCTAGAGAATCCCAAAAAATAATCTAAAAAACTAATGGAAACAATTAGCCATTTTAGCAAAGTTGCAGGTTATAAAATAAACCCCCCTAAATCCTCAACTTTCCTATATATGACTAGTAAGAAACAGCAGGAAGTGCTAGAAAGAGAAATTCCATTCAAAGTAACCTCAGACAGTGTAAAACACTTGGGAGTCTATTTGCCAAAACAGATTCAGAATCTTTTTGAAAACAATTATAAAACACTCTTCACACAAATTAAATCAGATTTAAATAACTGGGCAAATATCAACTGCTCATGGATAGGTAGAGCTAATATAATAAAAATGACAATTCTACCAAAACTAAACTATCTGTTTAGTGCCCTGCCAATCAAAATTCCAAAAAATTACTTTAATGAGCTAGAAAAAATTGTAAGTAAATTCATATGGAGAAATAAAAAGTCAAGAATTGCCATGAGCTTAATGAAAAAAATGCAACCAAAGGTGGCTTAGCACTACCCGATCTAAAATTATATTATAAAGCATCAGTCATCAAAACTTCTTGGTATTGGCTAAGAAATAGAGTAGTGGACCAGTGGAATAGACTAGGTGTAAAAGCAGGAGAGGGTTATAGTAATCTGCTGTTTGATAAACCCAAAGAGTCAGGCCACCGGGATAAAAACTCCTTCTTTGATAAAAAAAAAAAACAACAACAACAAAAAAAAAACTGCTGGGATAATTGGAAGTTAGTATGGAAGAAACTTAGATTAGACCAACACCTCACACCCTTTACCAAGATAGGATCCAAATGGTTACAGGACATAGACATAAAAAACAATACTATAAGCAAATTAGAAGATCAAGGACTAGTCTACCTGTCAGATATATGGAAAGGGGAACAGTTTATGACCAAGGAAGAGTTGGAGAACATCACTGAAAACCACTTAGATTATTTCGATTACATTAAATGAAAAAGTTTTTGCACAGATAAAACCAATGTAATCAAGATCAAAAGAAAAGTAGTAAATTGGGAAACAATCTTTACAACTAATGATTCTGACAAAGGACTCACTTCTAAAATATACAGAGAACTGAGTCATATTTTTAAAACAAAAAGCCATTCCCCAATTGACAAATGGTCAAAGGATATGCAAAAGCAATTTACAGATGAGATCAAAGCAATCCATAGCTATATGAAAAACTGCTCTAAATCATTAATTATTAGAGAAATGTAAATTAAAGCTTCTCTGAGGTACCACCTCACACTTCTCAGATTGGCCAGCATGACCAGGAAGGATAGTGATCATTGTTGGAAGGGATGTGGAAAATCTGGGACACTATTACACTGTTGGTGGAGCTGTGAACCCATCCAACCCTTCTGGAGAGCTATTTGGAACTATGCCCAAAAGGGCAACAAAAATGTGCATACCCTTTGACCCAGCAATACCACTACTGGGTCTATACCCTGAAGAGATGAGGAAAAGGGTAAAAACATTACTTGTACAAAAATATTTATAGCAGCCCTGTTTGTGGTGGCAAAGAATTGGAAATCCAGTAAATGTCCTTCATTTGGGGAAATGGTTTAGCAAACTGTGGTATATGTATGTCATGGAACACTATTGTTCTATTGGAATCCAGGAGGGACGGGATTTCAGGGAAACCTGGAGTGATTTGCATGAACTGATGCTGAGTGAGATGAGCAGAACCAGAAAAACACTGTACACCCTAACAGCAACATGGGAGTGATGTTCAACCTTGAGGAACTTGCTCATTCCATCAGCGCAACAATTGGGAACAATTTTTGGCTTTCTGCAAAGGAGAGTACTATCTGTATCCAGATAAGGATCTGTGGAGTTTGAACAAAGTACAAGGACTATTCCCTTTAATTCAGAAAAAAACCCAGATGTCTTATGGTTTGATCTGGTTACCTCTGAGAATTCTGTTCTCTTCAAGGATATGATTTCTCTCTCATCACACCCAATTTGTATTGAGGTACAACATGGAAACAAAGTAAAGACTGATGGAGTGCTACCTGTGGGGTGGGGGTGGGGGGAGGGAAGCAAGATGGGGGAAAACTGTAAAACTCAAATAATATCTTTAATAAAAATTAAAAAAAATAAATTGTACCATATACAATAAAATAATTCAAAACCTAAATATGTATGCCTGCAATAGAATAGTATCCAAATTCTTACAGGAGAAATTGAAGTAGTTAAAGGAAGAAGTAGACAGTAAAACTAATAGTGAGAGACCTCAACCTCCAGCTTTCCTATTTAGATAAATGTAATCATGAAATAAGCAAGAAGGAAGATGAGGAAAAAAATTGGTAGAAAATACAGATATTATAGATTTATGGAGGAAACTGAATGGGAAAAGGAATACACTTTTTTTTTCTGTAGTACTTGGCACTTACACAAAAATTGGCCATGCACTAGACCATAAAAACCAAAAGATCAATTGCAGAAAGGCAGAAATAGTGAACACATTTGTATCAGTTCTTAATGAAATAAAAATCATATGCAATACTGGGCTAGGGAGATATAGACACAAAACTAATTGGAAACTAAATAAACTCATTTTGAAGAATGAGTGAATGAAACAAAAAATTATAGAAAAAATTATTCATTTCATACTGGAAAATTACAGTAATGAAACAACATGCCAAAACCTTTGGGATTCACTCAAGGTGATTGTCTGGGGATATGTTATATCTTTAAATGTTTACATAAATAAATTAGACAAAGAGTAAAACAATAAACTAAATATGCAACTAAAATTAATAAAGAGCAAATTTAATGCCCCCAATTAAATAACAATTATAAATTCTAAAACTTAAAGGAAAAATTAATAAAATAAAAGCAGCAAAACTATTGAACTTATATATAAAAACAAGATTTGGTTTTATGAAAACATGAATAGAGATGATAAATATCTGTTCAATTTGATCAAAAAAGAAAGAAAAACCTAATTGCTGATGTCATGAATGTAAAAGAATGAAGATAAATATTAAAAAGTAAAATTATAATTCAGAATTATTTTGCCCAAATCTATGCCAATAAATTTGACAATCTAAGTGAAATTGATGAATCCTTACCAAAATATAAGTTTCTCAGATTAAATGAAGAGAAATTGAAAACCTAATAACCCTACCTCAGAAATAAAATTCAACAAGCCAATATTAAAATCCCTAAGAAAATAATCTCCAGGCCCAGATGGATTCACAAGTGATTTCCATCAAACATTTAATGAATATTTGATACCAATTCTATATAAGCTCTTTGGAAAAAATAGGTGAAAATGGAACTCTACCTAACTCTTTCTATGACACCAGTATGGTGCTGATACCTAAACCAGGAAGAGTTAAAACAGTGAAAGAAAATTATGATGAAATGGATGCAAAAATCTCTTTTTTAGGGTTTTAAAAGGCAAATGCGGTCAAGTGGCTTGCCCAAGTTCACACAGCTAGGTAATTATTAAGTGTCTGAGACTGGATTTGAACCCAGTTACTCCTGACTCCAGGGCCAGTGCTTTATCCACTGTGCCACCTAGCTGCCCCAGATGCAAAAATCTTAAATAACATCTTACTTAGCAAAATGATTACAACAAGTTATCACTAGGATAATACTTTATGACCAAGTAGGATATATACTAAAAATGCAGGGTTGCTTCAATATTACGAAAACTGTTGGTATAATTAATTATATCAATAAAAACCTATCAGAAATCATATGATTTTATCACTAGATGCTGCAAAGGCTTTTGACAAAATACAGTACCCATTCCTACTAAAAACATTAGAGAGTGTAGCAATAAATGGATTATTCTTTAGAATAATTAACAGTATCAATCTGAAACCATCAACAAGCATTATATTTAATGGGGATATGCTAGAGGCATTCCCAACAACATCAGGGATGAAACAAGGATGCCCATTATCACCACTATTATTCAATATTGTATTAGAACTTTTAGCTTCAGGAATAAGAGAACTAGAGAAATGCAAATTAAAGTATCCCTCAGGTACCACCTCACACCTCTCAGAATTGCCAATATGACCAGAAAGGACAATGATCAATGTTGAAAGGGATGTGGGAAATCTGGTATACTACTGCATTGTTGGTGGAGCTGTGAACTCATCCAACCTTAAAATTACACCCAAAGGAAAACAAAAATGTGCATACCCTTGAATCCAGCAGTACCAGTACTGGGTCTATATGCTGAAGAGATTATGAAAAAGGGTAAAAACAACACTTTTACAAAAATAGAATCCAGGAGGGATGGGAATACAGGGAAGCCTGGAAGGATTTACATGAACAGGTACTGAGCAAGATGAGCAGAACCAGAAGATAATTTTACACCCTAACAGCAACATTGGTGTGATAATCAACCTTGATGAACTTACTCATTCCATCAGTGGAAAAATCAGGCACAATTTTGGGCTATCTCTGTATCCAGAGAAAGAATTGTGAAATTTGAACAAAGACCAAAGACTATTACCTTTATTTTTTAAAAAAAAATATTATCTTATTATGTAATTTTGCTACCTCTTATACATTATTATTCTTCCTTAAGGATATGATTTCTCTGTCATCACATTCAAATTAGATTAATGTATACCATGGAAAAAATGTAAAGACTACCAGACTACCTACAGTGTGTGTGTGGGGGGGGGGGTGAGGGAAATACGTTTAGGGGTAAAATTGTAAAACTCAAAATAAATAAAAATCTTTCTTCTATTTTTTAAAAAAAGACTTATGATGGACAATGCCCTCGGTATTCATAGAAAAAATATGGAGTCTGAATGTAGATCAAAGCATAGTATTTGGCATTTTATTTTTTGATGGTTTTCCCATGGTTTTCATGTAAAACCTATATCAAATTGTTTGCTTTCTTAGCAAATGGGAAGTTAATGGTTGGAGGGAGAAAAATTTGGAACTCAAAATTTTATAAAAATGAATGTTGACAACTTTTATATGCATCTGGAAAAAATAAAATACTAAAATACTGCTTAAGTTTTTAAAATACAAAAAGTAATAGTTAATAAAATAAATAAAAATACAATAAACATAAGAGGTTTATCTGATAACTATTGAATTATTTTTATTGTAATCAGGACCCCAGGGACCTTGATTTCTAAAACCCTTTTCAGCATCTATTGATAAAATCGTATGATTTCTGATAGGTTTTTATTGATACTATTGATATCTTGTCAATTTAATGCATTTGAACATTAAATGGAATAATAAAGTATAATATTTTAAAAATAAACTTCCTGCTGATTTCTTCACAACCTGCTTGCACTGGAATGTGATCTCCTTTTCCCCAACTGAGACAGATTGTTCTGAGGTCACTACAAAATTTCTTGAGCTGGGGGTGACTAGGTTGCATAGTGGATAGAGCACTGGCCTTGGAGTCACTAGTACCTGAATTCAGATCTGGCCTCAGACATTCAGTAATAGCCTAGCTATGTGACCTTGGCCATTCACTTTGCCCCATTGCCTTGAAAAACAAAAACAATATATCTTGAGCTGGAATATTGTTTCTGTCCAACTTTTTTGTGACTTTTGTCACTCTGGATCTACTTAGAGGATTCATTTAAAATTGATTCAGAGAGGAACTCAAAAAAATCTTTGGAAACTTCCTGGCTTCTCTCTGCCATCTTGAATAGGTTCCTTTAAAAGAGAGCACCTCTTTTTATGACGACAAAGAATTTGAAATTAAGGAAATACACATCATTTTGAAAATGGTTGAAAAATTGTAGTACATAGATATGAAGGAATGCTATTCTTCTGGAAGAAAACAACAGCAGCAATCTCAAAAAAACATAGAAAGACTTACATGAACTGATTCTGAGTGAAGTGGAGAGAAACAGGAAAACATTGTACACAGCAACAGCAACAATAACATTATGTGATGATCAGTTATGATAGGCTTGTCTTTTATTAGCAATATAGCGATCAAAGACAATTCCAACTTATTTATTATCAAAGGTCCTATCCACATGCAGAGAAAGAACTATTGAGTTTTAAAGCAGACAAACCATACTATTTTTTACTTTTTTAACCTTTATTTTTTTTCTTTCTCATGTTTTTTTTCCTTTTTGTTTTCATTTTTCTTTCACAACATGACTAATAAGAAAATATGCTTAAGATGATTTTACATGTATAATATATTAGATTGCTTGTTGTCTTCCAAAGGGAAGAGAGAAAAGAGGGAGAGGAAAAATTTGAACTCAGTTTAATGCATTTGAACATTAAACAGATAAATAAAGTAAAATATTTTAAAAGAAACTGAGCACTCAAAGAGAAAATAATTAATAGCAAGTAATCTTTTCACATTGATCTAATAACTATTATGCATATTTATTACTCCTGTTCACATACTAGATATCTTCACAGGGATAATTATCAATTAAATAATAAATATGTTCTGCATTACTTTCTTTGCCTTTGTCACAAATAATTTGCATCTAATGTATGCATATATCTTTTCTTTTAACACTTCTCCATTGAAAGATTTGCCAAAGCATTTTTGTGCACTCTACAAACATATCAAACTGAAAAGAAGACAGTAAATGAAGGGATGAAAATTCTGGAAGTGTAAGTCTATTCCATCAAACAAAATTTTGGCAGAACCCTGAGTTCCTATAGTTTAGGAATTTTTCTATTCAAGGAAATACTTTTTCATTACCAATTCTGTTTAGATGTCATCTAAAATTGCAATCCGAAACCGTACTACATCCCACTACTATAAAATCCTGTTGCTGAGTGTCTGATGTCCTCTCTGCTCATTTTGGGGATTGCAAGCCATGAATTCATCACAATGCATAAAGAATGAGATTCTTACAATGAACTCATCACTTTTTTTTTTAATTTCATGAATTCCTTTGGCAATTTGGTCAAATCCATCGAAGAATTCTAAAAATAATGGTTTTGAATATGTAGCATACATTTCTAAAACAGAAATGCATTTAACTTAAAATCAGTGACCAAAATAAGTATAAAAATTAATGAAATAACAGTTAAGAAACTCTGAATCGAATCCTATAGCCTAAGGTATGATAAGTGACATTTTTAAGACTAAATTCAAATACTGGTGAGACAATTTTTCATACAAGAAATTATATTGTAAAATATCTATCTCTCATTCAATTTGTCTATTTTATTTGCCTTTATTCAAAATTATTCAATTTTTGTCTTTATTCAAAAATTATTCAGTTTTATGCTGGCCTGAAGCACATTTTCTTGGTAGTGATCCAAACCTACCCAGGTACCACTTCCTTTATTTTTAAAAAATTTTTTAAGAAAGATTTTATTTATTTTGAGTGTTATAATTTTGCCCCCATTTGTGTTTCCCTTCCCCTCACCTCCCCCAGAAGGCATTCT
Organism: Macrotis lagotis; assembly: GCF_037893015.1. Classification (NCBI taxonomy): domain Eukaryota; kingdom Metazoa; phylum Chordata; class Mammalia; order Peramelemorphia; family Peramelidae; genus Macrotis; species Macrotis lagotis. The sequence goes on from NC_133662.1 coordinate 53,636,887, forward strand.
ATTTGTCTTTACATTGGCTCCATGTTAAACAATGATCTCAGTTGAATATTGACAGAGAAATCATATCCTTAAAAAAGAAAAATACAGTATGAGAAACTAAAATTAGACAAGATATTTTTTTCTAATTTGAAGATCTTTTTTCTTTGTTTAAATTCCATGACTCTTTCTCTGAATACAGATGGATTCTACATTGCAGAAACCCCAAAATTGTCCCTGATTGTTGAACTGATGGAATGAGCAAGTCCATCAAGGTTGTTCAACACCTGAATTCCTATAGGTTGTTGTTAGGGTGTACAATATTTTTCTGCTTCTTTTCATCTTGCTCAGCATAAGTTCATTCAAATTCTTCCAGGCTTCCCTGAAATCCCATCCCTCCTGGTTTCTAATAGAACAATAGTGCTCCATGACATACATATACCACAGTTTGTTAAACTATTCCCCCATTGAAGGACATTCATTTAATTTCCAATTTTTTGCCACCACAAACAGGGCTGATATAAATATTTTCTTACAAGTGATATTTTTACCCTTTTTCATAATCTCTTCAGGGTGTAGTCCCAGTAGTGGTATTGCTGGAACAAAGGGTATGCACATTTTGTTGCCTTTTGGGTATAATCCTAAATTGCTTGCCAGAAAGTTTGGATGAGTTCACAGCTCCACCAACAATGTATTAGTGTCCCAGATTTCATGCATCCCTTTCAACATTGATCATTGTCTTTTCTGGTCATAATGGCCAGTCTGAGATGTGTGAGGTGGTAACTCAGAGATGCTTTAATTTGCATTTCTCTAATAAGGAATGATTTGGAGCAAGTTTTCATATGATTATGGATTGCTTTTATTTCATCAGCTGTAAATTGTCTTTGCATATCCTTTGACCATTTGTCAATTGGGGAATGACTTGGTTTTTTTTTGAAAATTTCCCTAAGTTCTCTGTACATTTTAGAAATGAGTCCTTTGTCAGAACAACTAGTTGCAAAAATTGTTTCCCAATTTATTACATTTATTTTGATCTTGGTTACAGTGGATGTGTCTGTGCAAAAGCTTTTTCTTTTATGGTAATCAAAATTATCTAAGTTGTTTTTAATGATGTTATCCATCTCTTCCTTGATCATAACCTTTATACCCTTTCCTTAGATCTGACCAGTAAACTACTCCTTTATCTCCTAGTTTGCTTATAATATTGTTTTTATGTCTAAAACCTGTATCCATTTGGATCTTATCTTGGTATAGGGTGTGAGGTGTTGGTCTAATATAAGTTTCTTCCATACTAACTTCTAAGTTCCCAGCAGTTTTTTCCCAATAGCTGGATTCTTTGTGTTACAGCAGATTACTATAATCATTTCCCACTATTGCACTGATTCTATTCCACTGATCCATGACTCTGTTTCTTAGCCAATACCAGACAGTTTTGATAACTGATGCTTTATTGTATTATTTTAGATCTGGTAATGATAAGCCACATGCTTTTTGCACTTTTTTTCATTCAATACCTGGAAATTCTTGACTTTGTATGTCTCCATATAAATTTGCCTACAACTTTTTCTAACTCATTAAAGTTATTTTTTGTACATTTGATTGGTAGGACGCTAAATTACTACTTTAGTTTTGGTAGAATCGTCGTTTTTATTATATTAGTCCAACCTATCCATGAACAGTTGATGTTTGCCCAAATATTTACATATGATTTTATTTGCATGAGAAGAGTAATTTTTTTTCAAAAAGTTTTTGTGTCTGCCTTGGCAGATAGACACTCAGTTATTTTATTTTGTCTGAATGTACTTTGAATGGAATTTCTCTTTCTAGTTCTTTCTGCTATATCTTGCTAGTCATATATAGAAATGTTGAGGATTTATGAGGATTTATTTTATATCTTGTGACTTTGCTAAAGTTACTAATTATTTCTAGTAGTGTTTTAGATGACTTTTTGGGGTCCTATAGGTATACCATCATGTCATCTGCAAAGAATGAGAGTTTTGTCTCCTCTTTCCCTATTCTAATTCCTTCAATTTCTTTTTCTTCTCTTATTGATGAGGCTAACATTTCTAATACAATATTGAATAGTAGTGGTGATAAATGGTTATCCTTGTTTCACCCCTGATCTAATTCGGAATGCCTCACGACTACTCGTGTTGCATATAATGCTTGTTGATGGTTTCAGATAGATACTGCTTATTATTCTAAGGATCAAACCATTTATTCCTATACTCTCTAGTGTTTTTTATTAGCAATGGGTGCTGTATTTTGTCAAAAGCTTTTTCAGCATCTATAGATATAATAATACATTTTCTGATAGGTATGTTATTGATATAATTATTTCTACTAACAGTTTTCCTAATATTGAAACAACCCTGAATTCCTGTGATAAATTCTACTTGATCACAATGTATTATCCTAATGATAATTTGTTGTAATCATCTTGCTAAGATTTTATTTAAGATTTTTGCATCTATATTCATCAGGGAAATAGGTCTATAATTTTCTTTCACTGTTTTAACTCTCCCCGGTTTAGGTATCAGTACCATATTGGTGCCATAAAAAGAGTTAGGCAGAGTTCCATCTTCACCTATTTTTCAAAAGAGTCTAAATAGAATTGGGAACAATTTTTCCTTAAATGTTTGATGGAATTCACTTGTTAATACATCTGGCCCTGGAGATTTTTTTCTTAGGAAGTTCAATAATGGCTTGTTGAATTTCTTTTTCTGAGATAGGTTTATTTAGGTTTTTAATTTCCTCTTCATTTAATTTGGGCAACTTATATTATTGTAAATATTTGTTGATTTCACTTAGATTGGCAAATTTTTGGCAAAGAGTTGGGCAAAATAATCTCAAATTATTACTTTAATTTCCTGCTCATTGGCAGTGAGTTCACCTTTTCATCTATGATACTAGCAATTTTATTTTCTTCTTTCATTTTAAGCAAATTGACCAGAGGTTTATCAATTTTATTGTTTTTTTTTAAAACCAGCTCTTGGTTTTCTTTATTAGTTCAATAGTTTTCTTTCTTTCAATTCTAGTAATTTCTCCTTGAATTTTTAGAATTTGTCATTTGGTATTTAACTGTGGCTTTTTAATTTGTTCTTTCTCAATTTTCTTTTAGTTGCATATTTAGTTCATTGATTTCCTCTTTATCTACTTTATTCATGTAAGCATTTAAAGATATAATATAGCCCCTGAAAGCTGCCTTGAGTATATCCCATAGATTTCGGTATGTTGTATCATTATTGTCATTATCTAGGATGAAATATTTAATTCTTTCTATATTTTGTTGCTTGATCCACTCATTCTTTAAAATGAGGTTATTTAGTTTTCAATTAGTTCTGGGTCTATATCTATATCATTTTATATTTGTCCAATTGTATTTTCCAAGGATTTTGTTTCTCGTTGTGTGATGTTAATTTTCTCTTGCAACATGAATTTTCTCTTGAGTTTCTTTTCCCTAATTTTCCATTTAATTTTTAAATTCCTTCTTGATTTCTTCAAGGAAGTCTTTCTGGCCTGAAGACCAATTCATATTCTTCTCAGTAGTGCTAGATCTCTCTAGGTTAGAATCTGTCTCTTCTAAGTATTTCTCAATGGGCCTCCCTTTTTTCTGGCCTTTTTTTCCATCTTGAGTTTGGGAAGGGGTGGAGCTGGCTCTCAGAGGTTTACTTTTGAAGATCCCAGAGGCTTTGTTCACTTGTCTTAGTAATTCCAAGGGCCAGCCAGTATGGTATACTTGTTACTTTCACTGGAGTGTTTGAGGTCCTCAGTAGCAGGGTCTAGTTGACCTTGAGCACTGGGCTAGACCCTGGGGGAGCAAGTTAATCTCTTTCCTTTGAGTGAACTCTATTGCCCTGTGTGGGTGTTCAGTATCTATGTGTGCTTATATTTGTGTGTTTGTGTTTGCGTGTGTGTGTGTGTGTGTGTGTGTGTGTGTGTGTGTGTGTGTGGTTGTTTATTGCTTTTTCTGGGCAAAAGGCTCTGCTGAAAGTATGGAGATCAGGTCCCAGACCCTGCTGTTTATTTTCCAAGTGTGCTCTGAGACTCTGTGCCAGAATTCACCCTCCAGTAGCTCCTCTCCCCCTGGTCAAAGACTCCGCAACTATTATAGTAAATATTCGTCGATTTCACTTAGATTGTCAATTTTTTTGGCATAGAGTTGGACAAAATAATTCCTAATTATTACTTTAATTTCCTCCTCATTGGTGGTAAGTTCACATTTTTCATTTATAATACTAGCAATTTGGTTTTCTTCTATCTTTGTTTAAAGCAAATTCACACTGGCATTCACCACTCACCAAAGTCGCTATGACTGAGTCTGGCCCTCTGTCTTCCCCCAGCTGCTGTCTCTGCATTGATCCTCTGCTCTCTTCTTCTAGTTCAACCAAGGTCCCCCAAAGACAGACCTTCTTGCTAGGTCTTCTTCTTCTTCTTCTTCTTCTTGTAACTCTTCCTCTTCTTCTTCTTCTTCCTCTTGTTCTTCCTCTTCCTCCTCCTCCTCCTCCTCCTCCTTCTTCTTCTTTTTGCAAGGCAATGGGTTTAAGTGGCTTGCCCAAGGCCACACAACTAGGTAATTATTAAGTGTCTGAGGCCAGATTTGAAATCAGGGCCGGTGATCTATCCACTGCACCATCTAGCTGCCCCAGTAGGTTTTCTTCTCCTACTTTCTCTGAATTTTGTTGATCGAATTTCTGTTAAGAGGGTTCTTTCATGTTATTTGTGAGGGGAAAGAGGAGCACTTATCACAGTGCCTGTCTTCTCTCCACCATCTTGGCTGGAAGTCCTGCCATTTGCTTTAAAGCTCAACTCATTCACTTCTTTTGACATGAAACATTTCTTCATTCCTCTCAAAAACTTTTTGTATATTTTTATAATCATATATATGTATATATATATATATATATACTATAATATAATATATAAGTATATGTAAGTGTTGGGGTATACATGCATAAATGCATATATCTATGTATATACACAAACGGATTCTCAATGAAATCAGAAAAGTTTTAATTTTGTTCATTGTATTGCTAGAATAAAACACAGTACCTGAATTTGATAGGGGCTTTAGTAAATGGTTTGTTGATTAATATATCTAATCACAAACCACTGAGAAATTTGAAGCAAGGATAGGCCAATTTGTTCTTGTCAGTTACTACTGCATTTTGACCTGTTGATGGGGAATTAGAAGCTGTGGAAATTATGGAAAGAACAGTAGATGTTATATTAGAGGATATGGTTCAAATAGAATTCCTACTTCTTACAAACTTTGTGACACTGGGCAAGTCAATTTGATTCTATGAAACTCAGTTTCTTTGTTTGTAAAAAAACAGATGATATTTCAGGGTACTTTCTGGCTCCAAAAATTTCTCTAAAAAGACAAATACTTATATTTTGTTCTTTCCAGAACAACAAAAAAAGCATAAGCCAATACAAGAAAAAAAACAGTACAAAAAATTCTTTTCCAGAAAGCAGTATAGGATAATTGGAATCATATCTAGTTTTCATGGTGGATAGAATTAAACATAGATGGAAAAAGTGAAAAACATATTTAACCATGTAAAAAGAAAAAAATTATGTGCAGTTTATATGGATAACACATAAACTTATCTCTGGATGTTTGCTAATACTGGTTATGAAAGAATAACTTTAACAGAGAAAGCATGCAGCAAATAGCTCATTAATAATTATTTCCTCTAGGATTTCTAATTATTATTGCCTTTCTAATATCCCATTTCCTCATGAACTTTGAAGAAATGCAAATAATAAAAAATAAATTCAATGAACAGAAAAACTTGGTTGTAATTATTATTCATATTACAAGAAGATTACTTATTTTAGTAAAGGATTCAAATATTAGAAAGATCTATTGACATATGAAAAATTAATCTGAAAAAAGTTAACTATATTGTTTATTCTGTTTCCATAAAATGACTCTAATTCTTTCAATATGGTAGTAAATTTTCATATGAAAAATTTCTTTTTATCAAATAATAAAGATCTCCATATAAACATATAGACCAAGGTCTCCCACTACATTCAGGGTCATCTACAACAATCCTCATTAATATCTGGACTCAGATTATGCTGGAGGAGAAAATGGCCTATGACTTAGCATAGCATCCTCTCTGCACTTAAATCCAATTAACTTGAATGTCATGGCATCATATCCCTGATGTCATTATCCTCTTTGAGAATGAAAGACAAACAACAACAATAACATGTGAATAATGAATGTTTATTTTACAGTAATTGGAAGTTGAATTTCTATAATTCAAACTAAACTTTAATATATTAGAGGAATTCATTATCAGAAGTTCCTTTGCTAAAAAATTAGACCTCATTCGATATGAATGATAATTGCATCCAGGTTTAATTGTTTATTGAATTAATTTTTAAACTGAGATTAAACTGAGATTTTTTAAAATAAAAATACAATAAGAACCTCTTAGGTATAATTGCTATTTACTTCATGTTGAATTTAGTAACTGTTGTTTTTCTTACCTCTTAAAATTTTGCTGGCACCAGATAATAGATAGAACCTGACATTTGACTCATAAAGACAAAAAAAATTACTTTATATCAAGGAGGAAATAAAGTAGCAACCACATTGCCTGTTTTTACCAACACACATACAAAAAAAATGAATTAGATGAGCATAAATATGTACACAAATTGGCAATCAGCAGTCCTATTTATGATGCTTAGAAGACTAATGAAGACCCTAGAGAATGTGACTACAACTCTTAATTTTTGAGAAAAGGTCAGCAATTTTTCTTTCAAGGTTCAAGGTAACTGCCATGGTTCAATGAACTCTTGATTCATGTGTCATTTACTAGTTGTATGACCGTAGACACTTGATATCTCTTACCTAGAAGTTATTCATCTGCAAAATGAAATTAATGTTTCCTTCAAGAACCATTTGTAGAAAAGAACTTTGAAATCGTAAAGTGCCAAATAAATGGGAGTTATTTCTTCCAGTGATATTAACTATATTATTCTCTAGTCCTAATAATGAAAAACTGGTTTAGCTTTCAAAGAATAATAGAATTACTGCATTTATAAAAGTTCATATAAATTCAAAATATCCCATGTGTATTATATTTATTATTATTATTCATCATTTTTCAATAAACCTTTTTCTTTGTTATAATAAGTATACATTAAAGCAATATGTTAAAATTGATTAGTAGTTACATAAAAATAATAATTTAAATTCAAAATTTAATCATGGCAGTCTTACTGAATATTATTCTCTTCCAAGTCATGCTATGCTATTATTTTTCCTTCATTTCAAATATAGATTTTTAGGGGAAAAATTCATTTCTCATTTTTTTTTTATTTTTGCAAGGCAATAACGTTAAGAGCCTCATGCAAGGTCACACAGTTAAGTATCAAGTGTCTGAGACTGAATTTAAACTGAGGTCCTTCTGACTTCAGAGTCAGTGCTCTATCCATTGCACTCCCTAACTGTCACCATTTGCTAGACTTTTGAAAAAATATTGAAAATAAATTTAAAGGAATTTTTTTCTCCTATAATTTAAACTACTTCAAATAGATCTATACTGATGTTCTAGATTGCTAAAGAATTAGGTATAATTGGGGTGGCTAAGTGGCACAGTGAATGGAGCTCCGGCCTTGGAGTCAGGAGTACCTGGGTTCAAATTCGACCTCAGACACTTAATAATTACCTAGTTATGTGGCCTTGAGCAAGCCACTTAACCCCATTGCCTTGAAAAAATCTAAAAAAATACAAAACAAAAAGAATTAGGTATAATCCCTTTGACATTATTGACTTATATCTCTATCACAAAATTCCAGTTTAAAGCTTCTATTTTTTTTCTAGAAATGATCATGTTTGAGATAGGGTATGATAATTATTAGCCAGAGAAACAAATATCAAATGCAAGAAAATTATACTTAATATATGAAGACATTTCTTTTTTACCCTCTTGTAACACTGCTTGCCAAATTTATAAAAGACTAAAGGAGAATTTCTGGGTTGTTGATATAAAGTCAGTCTTTTGACAACTCTTCAGACTAATATTATTCAGTTATTTAATGTTAACTTCATATTTGAATAGGTATGTGTGTTACTTGTCTTCACTATATGCTGCATTTGTGTATTTAGCTGAAGACCTGATAGAGGTGATGTCTAAAGACACATTCATGAATTAGAATTTCATTCTGATTCTACCATATAGGGAATTCACTTAATAGTTTATATAAACCCTGAAACTTCATGACAATTTTGATTATGAAAATGTGGTCATTGAAACATATTTCTTTCCAGGAAAAGAAAAGGAAAAAATTACATTTAATCATTAAATTTGAATTCATTATATTTTACAGGCAAAAGTGATCTAAATAATAGGAGTTTTCTGTTTTAGCTAGCATAATTGAAGTCAAAAGAATGGATACAAATATGATTTTAATTTATTTGCTTTTTGTTTGATGTTAGCTGAAACAAATTTGGTTTTCAGCTCTGATATATTAATCACATTATGGAGATATAAGTGTAAACTGAGGCATTTTATCATAAAAGAGGTGTTTACTCCCTTCCTTCTGTTCCACCAAAAAATAAAATATACAGAGTATTTAAATTTTTTTCTGATATTCCTAGCTTATTTTACTTTCATGCTTTTTTATATTTTAATTAAATTAGTTGTGAGAGTGATCCAATCTTCTGTTATACACCACCATTCTTTTTTCAAAGGCAAATCATTAAAGGCAAAGCACTGTTGTAATGTATATGGATTTCTAAACAGATTTGTGCTATTTCTATAGAGATAAAGTAAATAATTGCCATAATAATGGTATCATTAAGAAACTACTGCCATTATGACTACTGTCAGTTCCAACTTCTTTTTTAGTTGCACAACCAATTCATTGATCTCCTCATTATCTATTTTATTGATATAGGTATTTAGAGATATAAAGTTTTCCCTCAAAACTGCCTTGGCTGTGCCCCATAAATTTTGGTATGATGTCTCATTATTATCATTTTCTTGGATGTAATTATTGATTATTTTTTAATTGCTCTTTGATCTACCCATAATTTAAGGATAAAGTTATTTAATTTCCAATTAGTCCTTGGTTCATCTTTCCTTAACCTATTATTACATGTAATTTTTATTGCATCATGGTCTGAGAGTTTGTATTTATTATTTCTACCTTTCCGCATTTGATTTTATGGTTTTCTGCCCTAGCACATGGTTAATTTTGGTGAAGGAGCCATGCACTACCAAGAAAAAGGTATATTTGTTTTTGTCCCAATTAAGATTTCTCCAGAGGGGCTATCATATTTAAGTTTTCTAAGATTTCATTCACCTTCTTAACTTACTTTTTTTTTATTTTGTTTTTAGATTCATCTAGTTCTGGGAGAGGGAGATTTAGGTCTTCCATTATTAAAGGTTTGCTGTTTATATTTCCTTGTAATTCACTCAGCTTTTCCTCTAGGAATCTGGATGTTATACCACTAGGTGCATACACATTTAGTAATGATATAGCTTCATTTGCAATAGTGTCTTTTGAAAAGATGTAGTTTTCTTCCTTCTCCCTTTTAATGAGATTGAATTTTGCTTTTACTTTGTCTGAGATTAGGATGCACTTTCCCAGATTTATTTTATTTCTGCTGAGGCATAATATCTTTTGTTCCAACCTTTTACCTTTACCCTGCATTTATCTCTCTGCTTCAAATGTGTTTTCTTGTAAACAACATATTGTAGGATTCTGCTTTTTAATCCAATCTGCTATCAGCATCCGTTTTATGGTACAGGTCATCCCATTCATATTTACCCTTTAATATTACTAATTCTGTATTGCCCTTCTTGCTTTCTTTCTCCATTTATATTTATCTCTCTGCTTTTATTTCTCCTAACCAAAATTTTACTCTTTCCCCTTTCACTTTTCTTTTAAAAATTTAACTTTCAGTTTATTTTCACTTATGCCTTCCCTTCCCTTCCCTTTTATCAGTGCCTTCCTCCCTCATCTTCTCCTTTCCCATCCCCTCCCTACCTTCCAAATAGATTAAGTTAAATTTTTAAACCCATGTTTTAATCTATCTTGCTCTCTCACTGGGCTAAATAAATTTAATAGAATTTACTCAACATTCACATTCTCCCTTCTATCCCTTTAAAATTAGAAATCTTTGTGCCTCTTCCCTTGGTATAATTTATTGTTCTAATATTATTAATCAGGAATCATCAATCATAATTGCATTATTTGATTGCCTGAAAAGCTCCTATTTTTATCAAAATATCATTTCAGATTGTTTACTTAATTGCTTCATGAACAGCATTGACTCAAATTGCATCAAATAATAATTACAATTTTTTTTTACCTTGCCCCCACTTTTCAAGTATCTTTCAAGTATGCACAATTCTGCTCAGGAGTCAAAGTATCATACAGAGTCCTGTCATTTCTTGAGCTATTTTTCCCCTCCCCCAAGTCCATTTTTCTTTCACACTCTGCCTCCTGCCATCCCTACCCAATGTACTTAACATCTTGTTAATTGAAGCACAGTTTAACTCAAACCATTATCTAATTAAGTGAGAGAAACTTGAATATCTGTAAGTACTGGAAGGCTCTGGAGTTCTCACAAATGATTGTAAGTAACAGAGACATTGTCTCAGGATCCACAGTTTATGAAGCCCTCATTAGACAAGGTGCTTATCACCTTGTGAATAAAGTGAGTCTAAGCATAATGAGGCACTTATGTTAAAGATAACGCACCTGCTTTTTTTTTTTTTCCAGGAATTTTTGTCTCAAATATAGAGATGTCATCTTGGACCTCTCAATTGAAAGACAAGACTCAATTATACCCATATCCTTCAGGCTCATTCTCTTCAATTATTCTAATTATCCTTAGAGAAGTAAAGTTCTAAAGAATTAGAAGTGTTGTATCTTCCCTTTTAGCACTGTATACAATTCAATAGTCCACCAACATTTGTTTAAAACAGTTTTGTTTTTTTCAGTCCCCTTTTGATTTACCTTTTTTTTATGCACCTCTTCAGTAATGTATTTGGCAATTGAATTTTCTATTCAGTTCTGGTCTTTGTGTCAGGAAATTCCGAAAGTCCTCTATTTCATTGAACATCCACCTTTTTCCTAGACAGTCTATGCTGAATTTTTCAGGGTAGTACATTTTAAGTGGTTATCCAGGTCCTTTGCTCTCTGAAATATGTTATTCCAGTTCTTTGAATCCTTCAGTGTTGAGGCTGATAGGTCTTGTGTTAGTCTGACTGTGTTCCCTTTATATTTGAATTGTTTTCTTTTTGGTGTTTGCAATATTTTCACCTATATTTGAGTGTTCTGGAATTTGGCTATTACAGCCCGTGAAGTTTTTATCCTGGAGTCTATTTTAGAGGGGTTCAGTGGATTCTTTCAGTGGTTTTATTGTTATCTTGTTCTAGTAGATTTGGGCAGTTTTCCCCTTATAATTTCCTGGATGATATTTTCCAGGTTCTTTTGTTCATCTGGGCTTTCTAATAGTCTAATAATTTGTAGATTGTCTCCTGTATCTATTTTCTACGTCATTTATTTGTCCTAGAAGGTACTTTACATTTTCTTCAATTTTTCAGCCTTTTTATTTTGTTTGATGGAATCTTGTAGCCTTGTAGATTCATTGCTTTCCAATTGTTCAATTCTGATTTTTAATATTTTATTTTCTTCAATTAGCTTCTGGGTTTCTTTTCCACTTAGTTATTTTTACTTTTTATGAGTGGATTTCTTTAATCAACTTTTCAAAATTTTTCTGCATGACTTTCATTTCTTTTTTTTTTCATTTTCTTCTTTGTCTCTCCTTTGGTTTTTAAATTCTTTTTAAATTCTTTGATAATTTTTTTGTATTTGATTCCATTTCATACACTATTTTGATACTTCCCCTTTGAGTGATTTTTCACTACTTTCTTCTTCAGACATAGTATTGTTGTCATCTTTGTCCCAGAAGTAGGTTTCTATAGTGAGAACTCTTTTAGCTTTTTTGTTCATCTTTGGTGTTTTATTTCTCTTTCTGTGGTATATGGAGTATTGATCAAATTTTTTACTTTGCAATGGCTGGGTTCTAATCCCTGGCTTACTATTGGCCAAGATGTTGTCTGTGCAGTTCAAGTCTTGCTTTTGCAGGAGTTTTTTTCCCTCCTTTATGTCCAGGTTCTGACTTGGTTGGATCTGTAGAGTGTGAGTGTCAGAGTAGAGGCTTCATTTATCTTTGGTAGGGAAGTGTCTCAGGAGCATGTTAGCTTTGAGCTGCTATCTTGCCTCTGCACAGAAAGTCCATGTGCATGTGTTTATATGCAAGTGTATGGATATGCAAAGAAAATCAATAAGGAATTATGACTAAGTAGAGATTTTTTATATAAATTTTTATGAGAAAACTTGCCATTACTTTTACAAAGTATTTGGCATTGAAAAATCCAACATCCTATATTTATTTTCATAAATAAAATGGTTCTAACAGTGTTTGATGGATAAGTATATCTATAATAAAATAGAGAAATGATAGACAACTTGTAGTGGACATTAGTTAGCTGGCACATTATATGTTTCATAAGTTTGACACAATATTGTCAAAAAATACAAACTGCAAAAGTACTCCTAATATAGTTAAGTAACTGATTTACAAGATTTAGGAAATAAAGTATGAAGGAACTAAATCATTAGGGACACAGGTATCTGTCTCCAAATAGCTGAAGATGAGACATTTATGTCTCATCGTTTTACACCTATCAGTAATAAGAAATATTTTCTCACATCCACATATTGGAAATGAGTACATATCCTAAGTGTGATCTAAAATGTATTTTTTTTGCTTAGAACATTTGTAATTTGCAATAGAATGAATTAGAACATGTCTGTGAATACTTTTTTTGGCATACTATTATAAATATAAACCCTAACTGAATGATATATATTGCTTAACTTTCAAAAACCTCAAGATAATACTAACCAGAAAGTGATAATTTTTAAAACTTTCATTAATTTTGAATTAAAATAGAACACTTACAATTAATATATGCATGATTTGTTATGATCGGTGGAGTTACTGTGACTAGAAATGTTAAAAAATGTACTGATAATTTAAATACACCACTATCAAAATATTCTTAAATTTGGTAAACTTTGAGAACTAAGTAAATAAAATAGGGTAGATTTATTCTTGTGAATAAATTCAAATTTATAGAAAAAGAAGTATTTATCAACATCCAAACTTCTTAAATTCTGCAAAATATGTAATTTTCAGGTAAGTTCCTCAATTATCTAAGTATTAGCCAATTTCAATGAAACTTTCTTGTTCTGCCACCTTTTTGTATTTTCATGTTTATATTTCAATCCCAGTTTTCAGGTAAGAATTCATTCTTTTTTTGCTCCAGTAAAGCATGTAATGGAAGTGCCAGAATGCAATATTAAAAACAGCAATCATTTTATTTATTATATTTGACCTTTATATCTAAGATCATATTTATAATATCCGAGGCCTCATGGTGTTTCCTTCCTTTATTTATTTGGTAGGTTTATCCTACCTGACTTTCTCAGAACCAACTAAATAAAGAGATCATTACTTATTCTTGCCAGAGTATTCTTCTATAAACTGAACAGTGTCTAGGTCTAAATTCATTCTTGCCTTCTGAGATGCAGAATTCTCTTTCTTCAAACCAATGAGGATTTTTTCTGTCTTCTGAATCATTGGAAGCGCAAGAAAGAGATGAGAAAAGAATGCTGGCAGATTTTTTTCACTTCAATGTAGTGAATATTAATAGAACATTTTGTTTTAGTTATTTAATAGAGTTGATATTTTCATGCTTTAGTAAATGTGTACCATCCTGGGTATTTGTCCATCATTTGCAAAGTAGTAATATGAACCTTCAACAGATTTTTTTCACCTTAAAATTCTTTCCCATACTTTAATTTTAATGTATTGTGTGTTTTCCGCCAGACATGCTGGAAACTTTATATTTGATATAGTTCTTGGGGAATGTAATGTACTTAGGCAGCTTAATCTCAGTCACATATTATCAAGGATGCCTTATATCTTATCACTTATTGAACATCACTATTTGTAGTGTAACAAAGTCTGTTAATACTTAATGGTTGTTTTTTTTAATTTTTGCTTAATGTTTAAAGTAATATTTTTTATTTCATCCAATAACATATCCAAATAATTTTAATATACATTTTAGGTTTTTGTTTGCAAGGCAATGGGGTTACATGACTTTCCCAACATCACATAGCTAGGTGACTGCATTTGAACTTAGGCCCTGACTCCAGGGCTGGTGCTCTATTCACTGAGCCACCTCGCTCCCCCTATTTTAATATTCATTTTAAAAGGTTTTATGTAAAATTTTTTCTCCCTCCCTCCTCTATACTCTTCCTAAAATTAGGCAAATTGATACATGTTATACATGTACAATTATATAAAATAAATCACAATTGTGAAAGAAGAAATAAATCAAATGGAAAATATAGGAAAAAGAATAAAATAAGGAATGCTTTCATCTGCCTTCAGAGTTTAGCAATTCTCTTCCTGGATGAGGATAGAGTTAAAATGAGTCACTTGTATTTATCTTAGGGCCTTGTATTGCTGAAAAGAGCTAAATCATTCAGAGTTACTTATATTTTAATGGTTCTTCTAATTTTACTTTGCATTGGTTTGTACAACACTTTCAAATTTGTTGTTTTTTCTTTAATGTAACTGTTCATTATTTATTATTGCACTACAGTATTCCATTACATTCATGTACCACAACCTGTTCAGTCATTCATAAAATGATGAACATCCCCTTATTTTCCAATAATTCAATACCATTAAAAGGGATTCTATAAATTTTGTCAATGTCAGTTCTTTTACTTTTTTTAATGATCTCTTTGGGATACATATATAGTAGTGGCATTGCTGGATCAAAAGTCATGCACAGTTTGATTTCCCATTGGACATTGCTCCAAATTGCTCACCAGAACTAATTGACTACTTTATAACTCCAATAACATTGCATTAGTATACAAATTTTCCCACATCCTCTTCAAAATATATAATTTCCTTTTCATCATAATAGCCAATCAGATAGAAATTGGAATCTCAGGGATGCTTAAATCAAAAGTGATTTAAATCATTTCTTCATATGATTTCTTCATATGAAATATTTCTGTTCATATTCTTTGACCATTTATCAGTTGAAGAAAGGCTTGTATTCTTATAAATTCCACTTAGTTCTCTGTATATTTCAGAAATGAGATCTTTTCAGAAATACTAAAGTTAAAAACAATTTCCCAGCTTTCTAATTTCCTTCTAATATTGGTTTACTTGGTTTTATTTGTTTGAAAACTTTTTAATTTAATATAATCAAAATTATCCATTTTGCATTTCAAAATGCTTTCTGTTTCTTATTTGGACAGGAATGATTCTTTTCTGCATAGATCATCAGTCAGGCAGACTATTTCTTGCTATTATAATTTGCTTATCATGTCAACCTTTATGTCTAAATCATGTACTCATTTAGATATTATCTTGGAAAATAGTGAGAGCGATTATCTTCATCCCATTGTTTTCTAGATTATTTAGTAATTTTTGCCAAATAGAGAGTTCTTATGGCAAAGAAAGGTATTTAGGATGATCAAACACTAGGCTAATTAGGTCATTTATTATGGTGTGTTAAGCAAATATATTTCACTGGCCTACCACTTCATTTCTTAAGCAGTAGCAAATAATTTTGATGGTTACCACCTTATTAAGATCTGGAATTGTTGGGTCATGGTTTTTGAATTTTTTTATTAGTTACTCTCATTTTCTTGGGCTTTTATTGTTTCAGATGAATTTTATTATTTTAAGTGAATAAAATAACTATTGGTAGATTTATTTTTTATTTTTTTAATTTTTAAGATTTTATTCATTTTGTGTTTTACAATTTTTCCCCCAGAAGGCAGTCTGTTATTTGTTCTTTATTTTTTGGAGCATTGTCTACAATATTTCTATTTATTTATTTATTTTTGTATTCCAGAAGGTTGTATTTGTGTCAAGTCTTTATTTTCAAGTGAACTTTAATTTTTATTATTATTATTATTACTATCATTACAATGATTTTGTTATAAGAGTAAACATAACCTCCCCCACAAGAGGATATAAAATCTCAAAAATAGTGAGAGAGAGAAAAAAAATGCACTTCCATCTGTGTTCAGATTTCAATAGCTCTGTCTCTGGGGTGAATTGCATTCTTTATCTTTAGCCTACCAGAGAAGTTGCTTCAATATTTTTCCCCATAGTTGCTATTACTAGCTGTATTTACCTCCACTCTATTACTCCCCACTCTCATTTATTCTATTCTATTCTCTCTCTCTCTCCTTTCATCCTGGTCCTGTCCAAACATATGTTGTATCTGAGTACCCTCTCCATCAGTCTTCCCTCTTTTCCATGTATGACCTATTACCCCCTTCCCTTCCCCCATTCCCCCTTATCCCATCCCATTCTCCTTATTTTTCTCTAGGGTAAGATAGATTTCTATACCCTATTAGGTATGTATGTTACTGCCTCTCTGAGCCATTTCTGATGAGAATGAAGGCTCACTCACTCCCCCTTGCCTTCCCCCTTTCTATTCCATTGAAAAAGCTTTTTCTTGACATTTAGGTTAAATTACTTACCTTCTTCTTCATCTTCTTTCCCTTCCTCCCAGCATGTTCCGTTATCACCCATTGACTCCATCTTTTTACTGTATTATAGCATTATATTCTGCTCCCTCCTATGTCCTGTCTATATATGCCCCTAACAGCTCTTAGAAATGAGAAAGTTAATATGAATTATCAATATCTTCTTCCCATGCAGGAATACAAACAGTTCAATATCATTAAGTTTCTCATAGTTAGTCCTTCTTGTCCACCTCCAAAATGGTTCACCAGAGTCCTGTACTTGGAGATAAAACTTTCTGTTCAGCTCTGGTTGTTTCAATAGGAAAGTTTGAAAGTCCCCTCTTTCATTGAAGGTCCATCTTTTCCCCTGAATAAAAGGATGTTTAGTTTTTCTGGGTAGATGATTTTTCGTTATAAACCAAGATCTTTTGCCTTCTGGAATATCATATTCCAATCCCTATGAGCTCTTCATGTAGATGCTGCCAGATCCTGTGTAATCCTGACTATTGCGTCTTGGTAGTTGAATTTTCTGTTTTTGGCAGCTTTTAGAATTTTCTCTTTCAATTGAGAGTTTTGAAATTTTGCTATAAGAATCCAGGAAGTTTTTCTCTTGGGATCTCATTCAGGAGGTGACTGATTAATTCCCTCAATTTCTATTTTACCCTCTGCTTCTAGGATCTCAGGGAAATTTTGCTGTTTTATTTCTTGAAAAATGAAGTGTAGGCTTTTTTCCTGATCATGGATTTCAAGTAGCTGAATTATATTTAAATTATTTTTTTCTGGATCTGTTTTCAAGGTCAGTTGTTTTTCCAAGCAATATTTCCCAATTTCCTCTAATTCTTGGATTTTTTGGAAGAGTTTTATTTCTTCCTGTTTTCTTGCAAAGTCATCAGTTTCTTTTAATTCCATTCTGCATTTGAAGGAGTTATTTTATTCAGAGGGCTTTTTTATCTCCTTTTCCAGCTGGCCAAGTCGGCTTTGTGAAGCATTCTTCTCCTCATTTGTCTTTTGTTTTGCTCTTTCCATTAGGCCTAAACTGGTTTTTAACATATTATTTTCTTCAGTATTTTTTTGTATTACTTTCACCATGCTATTGATTTGGTTTTCATGATTTTTCTGCATCCCTCTGATTTCTTCTTCCAATTTTTCCTCCACTTCCCTTAATTGGTTTTCAAAATCTTTTTTTTATTTTTTTTGCATGGTAATGGGGTTAAGTGGCTTGCCCAAGGCCACCAAGCTAGGTAACTATTAAGTGTCTGAGGCCAGATTTGAACTCCTCAAAGTCTTTTTTGAACTCATCCATAGTCTGGACCCATTTTCTATTTCTCTTGGAGGTTTTGTATACTGAAGCTTCGATTTTGTTGTCATCTGAATATGTGTTTTGATCTTCCTTTGCACTAAATTAATTCTCTATGATCACATCCTTCTTTTTTCTGTTGTTTACACATTTGCTTAGTCTAAGACTAATTTACTGCACTTCCAAGGCTTTTGGTTATTTTGTGGGGGTACACCCCACTGTAACCTTTATTCTTCCAAGGTCTTATATTCTTTTGCCTGTGCTTTGATATGTAGAGAACCACAGCACTTCCTACTACCTTGGAACTTTAGGCAGGAGTCCTGCTTGGCTATCTTTGTGTGGAAGACCAAACTGCAACCTAGATCTGAGTGTGGGCAAACACCACAATTCCACCCTGAGGAAGAACAGAGAATTTTCTGCAGTCTCCACAGACATGTTTACCATCTGTGAGCTGTGCTCTGGAGGTGCAGGCTACTTTCTCCAGATTCTTGCTGTAGGTGCTGAGGCCGGTTCTCCCTTACTACACACTCATTCTGGTGTAGCAGAATTCTCTCCCCACCCCTTCAAGCTGTTCCATGGCTGTTCAACCAGGGCATTTTCCAACTCCAGGTCCTGGTGAAACACACCTTTCACACAGAATTTCTAAGTTATACTGGACTGGGGAAAATGTATCATTCAGTCTTTTTGTGGGCTCTCCCCCTCTAAATTTTGGCTAGAGTCATAACTTGATGGCTTTTGGAGTTTTGGGGGGAAGGAGTTTCCCAAGAAATGCTGACTTCATGCTGCAATCTTGGCTCCAACCCCCCCCATGCAAAATCAGATGGGTTCATGTCTCTGATAGAAGAAAAAGTCAATAGTTGCATAAGTAACAAGGGTTGTGAATTAATAAGAAAAAAATTGCTACTAAGGTGTGGAACCCAAATTCTTATTATAAAAGAAAAGGGGAAAATTTTGATGAATATCTGGGTGTTTGGCTTCCACAAGAATATGAAGGGAGGATTTTTGGTTTACATTACAATGAGTGGCCTCCACCTGTATTGTTGCCCTATGGACAGGTAGTCTCAATATAATCAAAAATTTAAGATTAGGTGGGTGTGCCCCACCTTTCTTTCAAAGATGGGTCATGTTTCCATGGCATATATTAGTCTAAGTTGGAGGTTATGAGAGAGAAATCATATCCTTTAGGAAGAAAGAATATGGTATAAGAGGGAGTATAATTACATAATAAGATAAAAGTTTCTTTTTTCCTAAATTAAAGGTAATAGTTTTTGGTCTTTGCTCAAACTCCACAATTCATTCTCTAGATACAGATGTTATTCTCCATTACATAAATCCCAAAATTTTCCCTGATTGTTGCACTGATGGAATGAGCAAGTCCATCAAGTTTGGTCATTACTCCCTTGTTGCTGTTAGAATGTACAATGTCTTTCTGGGTCTGCTCATATCACTCAGAATAAGTTCATGGAAATCCTTCCAGGCTTCCCTGAATTCGCATCCCTCCTGGTTTCTAATAGAACAATAGTGTTTTATGACATACATATACCACAATTTGTTAAGCCATTCCCCATTTGAAGGACATTTACCCAATTTCCAATTCTTTGACATCAAAAACAGGGCCACTACGAATATTTTTGTACAAGTCATGTTTATACCCTTTTTCATCATCTCTTCAGGGTATAGATGCAGTAGCAGTATTGCTGGATGAAAGTGTATGCACATTTTTGTTGCTTTTGGGGCATAATACCAAATTTCTGTTGAGAAAGGCTGGATGAGTTCACAGATCCACCAACCATGTATTAGTGTTCCAGATCCTTTCCAACATTGATCATTGTCCTTTCTTGTCATATTGACCTGTCTGAGACGTATGAGGTGGTATCTCAGAGATGCTTTAATTTGCATTTCTCTGACAAGTAATGAATTAGAGAAATTTTTTGTATGACTATGGATTGCTATGATTTCCTAATCTGTAAGTTGTTTTTGCATATCCCTTGACCATTTGTCATTTGGGGAATGACCTGTTTTTCTGAAAATTTGACTCAGTTCTCTGTATATTTTTAGAAATGTGTTCTTTGTCAGAAATACTAATTGTAAAAATTGTTTCCTTTTTATTACAGTTCTTTTAATCTTGATTACAGTGGTTTTTATCTATTCAAAAAGCTTTTAATTTAATATTATCAAAATTATCTACATTGTTTTTAATGATATTCTCAATCTTTTCCTTAGTCATAAACTGCTTCCCTTTCCATAGATCTGACGGGTAAACTAGTCCTTGATCTTCAAGCTTGTGTATAATATTGTTTTTTTATCTCTAAATCTTTTATCCTTTTTGGTTCTTATCTTGGTAAAGAGTGTGAGGTGTTGGTCCAATGTAAGATTCTTCCATACTAACATCCAATTTTCCCATCAGGTTTTACTGAAGAGAGAGCTTTTATCCCAATAGGTGGACTCTTTGGGTTTATCAAATGGCAGATTATTATATTCACTTTCTACTATTGCATCTAGTCTATTCCACTACTCAAAGACTCTATGTCTTAGCCGATACCAGAGAGTTTCAATGACTGAAGCTTTATAATAAAATTTTAGATCCGGTAAGGCTAAGCCACCTTCTTTTGTGCTTTTTTTTCATTTAATTACATCTTTTTCAAACTCATTAAAATGTTTTTTTTTGGAATTTTGACCGTTAGGGCACTAAACAGGCAGTTTAGTTTGAATAGAATTGTCATTTTTATTGTATTAACTCAGTCAATCCATGAGCAGTTGATGTTTGCCCATTTATTTACATCTGATTTTATTTGTGTGAGAAGTGTTTTGTAATTGTTTTGAAAAAGTTTTTGTGTCTACCTTGGCAGATTATGAGGGCTGATTTTATATCCTTTATATTTGCTAAAGTAGCTAATAGTTTCTAGGAGTTTTAGAGGATTTTTAGAGATTCTCTAGGTATACCATCATGCCATCTGCAAGGAGTGAGAGTTTTGTCTCTTACAAATTATAATTCCTTCAATTTCTTTTTCTTCTATTATTGCTGAGGATAACATTTCTAATATTTCTAACATTTCTAATATACAAGGGCATCCTAGTTTTATGCCTGATGTTATTGGGAATGCCTCTAGAATATCCCTGTTACATATAATGCTTGTTGATGGTTTCACATAGATACTGCTTATTATTCTAAGGAACAAGTCATTTTTCCTACATTCTCCAGTATTTTTACTAGGTATGTGTACTGTATTTTGTCAAAAGCTTTATAAACATCTATTCATATAATAATATGATTTCTGATAGTTTTGTTATTGACATAATTTATTTTTTATAATTATATAATTTATTATTATATTAACTTTACTTAATATTGAACCAAGTCTGCATCCCTGGAATAAATCCTACTTGGTCAAAGTTTATTATCCCAGTGATAACTTCTTGTAATCATTTTGTTAATATTTTATTTAAGATTTTTGCATCTAAATTCATCAGGGAGATAGATCCATAATTTTCTTTCTGTTTTAACTCTCCCTGGTTTAGGTACCATAATTGTTTCATAGGAAGAGTTAGAGTTCCATCTTCCCTATTTTTCCAAAGTGTTTATATAGAATTGGAACCAATTGTTCCTTAAATGTTTGATGGAATTCACTTGTGAATCCATCTGGCCCTGGTGATTTTTTCTCAAAGAATTCAATAATGGCTTCTTGAATTTCTCATTCTGAGTTAGTGTTACTTAGGTATTTAATTTCCTCTTTACTTAACCTGTGAAACATATTTTTGTAAATATTAATCTATTTCACTTAGTTTGTCAAATTTATTGGCATAGATTTGGGCAAAATAATTCTGAATTATTAGTTTATCTTCCTCCTTACTGGTGGTGAGTTCAACTTTTTCATTTATGATACTAGCAATTTGGTTTCTTTCTTTCTTTTTTTAATCAAATTGACCAGAGGTTTATCAATTTTATTGGTTTTTTTTCATAAAACCTACTATTGGATTTATTTATTAGTTCAATGGATTTCTTGTTTTCAATTTTAATAACTGATCTTTTAAGTTTTAGAATTTCTGGGGTGGCTAGGTGGTGCAGTGGGGGCGGCTAGGTGGAGCAGTGGATAAAGCACTGGCCATGGAGTCAGGAGTACCTGGGTTCAAATCCCGTCTCAGACACTTAATAATTACCTATCTGTGTGTCTTTGGGCAAGCCACTTAAGCCATTTGCCTTGCAAAAAAAAAAAAAAAAAACCTTTAAAAAGTTTCAGAATTTCTAACTTGGTATTTAATTCGGGGGGGTTAATTTGTTCTATCACTAATTTCTTTAGTTGCATATTTAGTTCATTGATTTCCTCTTTCTCTAATTGATTCATATAAGCAATTAAAGATATATATATATATATATATATATATATATATATATATATATATATATATATATATATATACCCTGATAGACACCTTGAGTGAATCCCATAGATTTTGCCATGTTGTTTCATTATTGTCATTATCTAGGATGAAATAATTACTTTTTTCTATAATTTGTAGTTTCATCCACTTATTATTTTAAAAATAAGGTTACTTAGTTTCCTATTAGTTTTGGGTTTATATCTCCCTAGTCCATAATTGCATCTGAGTTTTATTACATTATTATCTGAGGAAGATGTATTCACTATTTATGCCTTTCTGCAAGTGATCATTAGGATTTTGTGCCCTAGTACATGGTTGATTTTTGTGTGCCATGTACTACAGAAAATTAAGTATATTCCTTTCTATCCCCATTAAGTTTCCTCCATACGTTTATCATATCTAGGTTTGCTCACAATCTATTTATCTCCTTACAACTTCCTTCTTGTTTATTTTATGGTTAGATTTATCTAAATCTGAGAGTGGTAGGTTGAGGTCTCCTACTAGTAGAGTTTTGCTGTCTATGTCTTCATGTAGCTCTTTCAACTTCTCCTCTAAGGATTTGCATGCTTTACCATTGGGTCCACACATATTAAGTATTGAAATTATTGTCTATGGTACCTTTCAGGGGAATATAATTTCCTTCCTCATCTCTTTTAAGGCTATCTATTTTTGTGGCTGCTTTCTCTGAGGTAAGGATTGCTACCCCTGCTTTTTTCACTTCAGGTGAAGCATAATATATTTTGTTCCAACCTTTTGCCTTTACTCTATATGTATCTCTCTGCTTCAGATGAATTTCTTGTAAGAAGCATATTGTGTGAATCCACTCTGGTATTTGCTTCTGTCTTAAGGGAGAGTTCATATTATTTACACTCAAAGTTATAAATACTAACTCTTTATTTCCGCTCCATGCTATCTTCTCTCTGTTTGTATTTTTCCCCTTTTTTCATTTATCCATATGCCCAATGTATTTTGCTACTGGATCCCGCCACCTTCAGTGTGTTTGCCCTCCTTTATCAAACCCCCTCCCTTTTCTTTCCCCTTTCCCTTTTCCCTTTCTTCCCTCCCTTCCTTCTGGTAGTTCCCCTTTTTCTCCCCCTCCCTTTCTCCCGCCTTTCTGTCTCCTCCCTCCCCTTTTCCCCCTTTAAATATTTGAAAGGTAAGATAATTTTTGCTTTTTTGTTTTTGTTTTTTCTTTATATTTTTCAAGGCAATGGGGTTAAGTGGCTTGCCCAAGGCCACACAGCTAGGTAATTATTAAGTGTCTGAGACAGGATTTGAACCCAGGTACTCCTGACTCCAAGGTCGGTGCTCTATTCACTGCACCACCTAGCCACCCCATAAGATAAGTTTCTTAACTTAAATGAGTGTTTCTAAAAGTTAATTTTAAGCTGTCTGATGAAAGGAAAATTCAGGTGATTCTCAGCTCCTCCCTTCTTGCCCTCTATTAAAATATGTCTTTTATATATCTTAATGTAATGGAATTTACCCCCTTTCAATCTGCTCCCTCTTCCCATCTCTTTACTGACCCCCTTTTTAGGAGATGTTGTTTTTAAATCATTTTATCTGAGTCACAGAAAAGTCATGAGTGTCCATCACTTCTGGCTAAGTATTTTACCACTAGTAGAGTTACAATTCTCAAGATTTATGAGAATCTTTCTCCCATGTGGGGATATAGCCACTTTCATCTTATTGTATAGCACTTTTTTCTTTACCATCCCCACTTTCTTTTACCTTTTTGTGTATCTCTTGAGTTTCCTGTTTGATGCCCAAATTTTATATTACGTTCTGGTCTTTTCATCAGGAAAATTTAAATGTCCTTCTTTTTTCCCTGTAATTGAAGGCTCAACATTGCCAAATAGTGGATTCATGGCTGCATTCCCACCTCCCTTGCTCTTCAGAATATCTCATTCCCGGCCATTTGATCCCTTCATATTGATACAGCTTGGTTCTGTGTAATCCTGTGACTCCTTAGTATCTAAATTGTTTCTTTCTGGCTGCTTGCAAAGTTTTCTCTTTTATCTAATAATTCTAGAGTTTGGCCACAACATTCCTTGGTATTTTCATTTTAGGATCTCTTTCCAGAGGTCATGATTGTATTCTTTCAATAACAATTCTGGACTCTGGTTCCATGATGAAATCAGGGTAGTTTTTCATCACTAAATCCTGTAATAAAAAGTCCAGATGTTTTTATCTTCAGTGTTTTAAGGAAGACCAATAATTCTCAGGTTATCCCTTCTTGCCTGAGTCACAAGGTCATTGTTTTTGCTGATGAGTTATTTTACATTTTATTTTGATTTTTTGGTTTTAACAGGTTTTTGCTGTTTTCATGAAGTCAATGGTTTCCACAGACTCCATTTTTTTAAAAGAAAAAATTTCTACATTTATCTTTTGCAACTCCTTTTCCAATTGGCTAATTCTATATTTGAAAGAATTTTCCATTTGACCAATTAAGGTTTTGAGAAAAATATTTTCCTTTTGCATTTGTCCAACTGTATTTTCCAATGATTTGTTTTCTTGTTGCAAGGTGTTAATTGTGTTTCCCAAATCTTCCAATTGATTTTTAAACTCCTTCCTGATTTCTTCAAGGAAGTCTTCCCATGCTGGAGACCAGATCATATTCTCCTCAGAGGTTCTAGGTCTCTCTGAGTTAGGATCTATTCCTTCTAGAAATTTTTCTCTGAACCCCCTCATTTCTTCTGGCCTTTCTTCATTTTACTAAGACCTTATGTTGGCAACAGTCTGGTTCATAGAGATTTTACTCACTGGGTTTAGTAATTCCAAGTGGGCTAACCAGAGGGCTTTGTTGGTTGCTTTCTCTGAAGTGTCTGTGATCTTAATCTGAGGTTTCTCCCTCAAATTGGAAGGGGTGGATGAAGCTGTTGAGTATTTTTATCTTTGATCAATGGTGGATTTTGTCCTAGGGCTTGGTAATTTCTCTCCCTATTCACACCTGTGGGAAGTCTTCTGCTCACATGCCTGGAGCATAGGTGGGCTGTATTTGTTATGGGAACAATTTTCAGCTTAAATGAAGCTCTGGAAATCTCTATCCAGTTCTGTCAGCAAGCTCCAGACCTTCAGTGCCACAACCAATGCCTCTGCTCCCTAGTTGGCCAATCAGTCTTGTCCCACTTTTAGACTTTCCTCTAGTCCACCCAGCTGATCAGGCTAATGGAGCTCTCAGACTCTTGCCCACACTATCTCTGATCAGACTAGTCACACGTTCAGGGTCTTAGGATATTGCTCACCCCACCAATCAGGCTTGTCCAGTTCCCAGGCTCTGACCCTGTCCTATACTCCCAGCACAGGCCTTTTGGGACCAGCTCATGCATGATCCTGGAGGACAAACCTTGAGGTAGATCTTCATTTCCTAGTTTCTCTTTCTGGGTTTTGTTGTTCAGATTTCTGTTAAGAGATTAGTTTCATATTATTTAAGAGGACATATCAGGAGATTAGCACTGTGCCTGTCTTCTTTCCACCATATTGGCCAGAATTCCCATTTTTTAAATTAAAATTTTTTTTTTTTATTTTTGCCTCTTAATGTTAAGTACTTTATTCTCACATGGGGAGTCTTCTTTTTTTCTTTTTCTTAAATTTTATTTTCCCATTACTACATTACTGTAAAAGTAAACATAATTTCCCCTCCTCCCACAATGATAGAAAAACGTCAATAAAAATCAAGTGAGAGGAAAAAATTGTTATTCATTCTGTGTTCAGATACCATCAGCTCTGTCTCTAGGATTTATCACTTTCTTTATCATTAGTCCATCAGAGAAGTTGCTTCAATATTTTCCCCACAATTGTTGTTGTTTGCTATATTCCTCTCTCTCCTATTCCTTCCCACCCAAATTTAATCTTTTTTCCTCTCTCCTTTTACCCTGTCCTTCCTCAAAAGTGTGTTGTATCTGACTATTCTTCCACAATCTTCCCACTCCTATTATCTACACAGCCCACTCCCCTCCCCTTGTCACCTTTTCATCATTCTTTTCCCATCATATTTTCCTCTAGAGTAAGATAAAATTCTAGACCCAATTGAGTGTTTATATTATTTGCTATCTGGGCCATTTCTGATTAGAGTGAAGCTTCCCTCATTCCCCCCCCCTCACATTTCCCCCTTCCGCTCCATTGCAAAAACTTTTTCTTACCTTTTTTATATAAAATATGTCCACCCATTCTACCTCTTTTTTCCCTTTTTCCCAGTACATTCCTTCCTTATACATTAATAATTTTAATATAGTAAAATAGTTTTAATATTATAACACTGAATAAGTAAAATAATTGAGATGGAATTATAATTTCTGTTATACTGGTTCAAGGTACCTTTGAACATCTGATTTCATTTGTGTAAAATTTTTGTCATAGGGACTCATATAGTTCTTGTGTTTGTCTTGCTGGGTAGTACTTTATATTGCTTATAATTATTTAAATGGATCCCTCTTTTTGTCTCTTGCAGCTCAATTTTCTTGGTCATCTAAAGAATTGCTGATGATTTAGGTGGAGTATATTTTAAACTCTGTAACTTTGCCAACGTTGTGGATTATTTCAAGTAGTTCTTTTTAAGTAAATTTTCTAGTATTTTGTAAATATATCATCTTTAATCTGCAAAATGTGAGTTTTGGTTTCTCATTGCATATTCTAATTCAATCAATTTTTCTTCTCTTAATTCTATAACTAACATTGCTAGCACTATATTGAATAATGGTGGTGATAATGGTCATTGATTTTAATCTGACCTTGATGGGAAGTTTTTTTAGTTTATATGCATTGTAGATGTTGCTTATCACTTTAAGGAATACTCTATTCCTTTCCTCTATAGTATTTTTAAAAAGAATAAATGCAATATTTTGTCAAAAGATTTTTCACATCTGTTGAGAAAATTATGCCCCTTCTCTTTAAATCTTAATTTCATCTTTGAATTTTGATTGACAAAATTTAGGATCAATTATATATTTTGAATTTTTTTTTCTTTTTCTGGCTCCAATTAATTTATCTGCTCCTTCTCTATCCTCTTCATCTAAGAATTTAGAGAAATATTTTTTCTTAATTTTTCCTAATTTGTGGACTGAATCTAATAGGTTTGGGTATACTTTCTTATTGTTTTATTCTCCTTAATGAAATGCTTGATTGTTTCTTTGGTTCTTTGAGCCACTTATTTTTAGGATTAGACAATTTAAATTCTGGTTTAGTTTTAATCCCTATTTTCACTATCCATTGTGGAATGAAATTTTTATTGCCTCATGATAAAAAAAATACATTAAAAAAATTTTCCTTTCTACATTTGATTTGCCCAAATATATGGCTTGTTATTATGAATTTTAAATGTAGCTGAGGAAAAAGGTATAGTTCTTTCTGTTCCCATTCATTTTTCTCCAAAATATGTCATATCTACCTTTTCTAATATTCTATTAATCTTTTTAAGTCTCTTTTATTTTTACTTTTTTTACTTTTATCTAGTTCTGAGAGGTGACAGTTGACTAGTACAAATTTGCGTCTAGTTGAATCTTTATTTGTTTATTTATATATTTGTTTGTTTGTTTATTTATTTATTAAATTGTCTTCCATTTGTACATGCATATTTCCAAGTTACAAAATTTCTCTGCACCCTTTGTTCCCACCCCTTCCTCTCAGTTACGAATGGTCAGGTTAACATTTTCCATGCATATTTTGTTAAACATATTTACAAAATAGCAATTTTTGGCATAAGGAGTTAGGATTAAGGAAAAGAGAAACATAGGGGATAATTTTTTTTTAAATGTTCATCAGACTCAGTAAGGGTGTTTTGTTTATCTGTGTATTTTCTTTTGCTTTTCTTCCTCAGTTTGGGGCTAATATAGTACATATCCAGTCTAATACAGTTGTCTGAACTCTCTGGACTGTCAAGAAGAGTTGCTTCCAACAAGGTTTTCATCTCAAAATGTTGTAGATATGTATATTGTTCTCTCGATTCCACTTCCTTCACTCAGCATCAGATCCCATGAGTCATTCCATACTTCTCTAGAGTCCAACTATGTATGGTTTCTTATAGAACAATAATATTCCATAGTATTCATGTATCCTAACTTGTGTGGGCATTCGCCAATTGATGAACATCCCCTCATTTACCAATTCTTTACCACTACAAAAGGCACTGCTATGAATATTTTGGAACATGTAGTACTTTTCCCATTTTTATCAATTTCTTCTGGATATAGTCCTAGAATTGGAATTGCTGGGTCAAAGGGTATGAACAGTTTTTTGGTCTTTGGCATAGTTCCATTTCCATTTTGCTCTTCAGAAAGGTTATCTCCATTCACAATTCCACCAACAATGAATCCATGTCCCAATCCTCCCACAATCTCTCCAACATTAATCATCTTCATTTTTTCTCATCTGGGCTAATCTAATAGTTGTGAGATGATACCTCATTGTTGTTTTAATTTGCATTTCTTTAATCAATAATGATTTGGAGCATTTTTCATATGCTTATATATAACTTTAATTTCTTCATTTGAAAACTGTCTGCCCATATCCTTTGACCATTTATCAACTAGGAGATATCTATTTAAATCTTGCCGTAACTTCTCTGCTTTAAGAATTTGGATGATATGTTCTGGCCCTGATAGTGGAGAGACACCAGCCACTGTTTTAATTTATCCTAGCTTTCCCTTGAATCAAGCCTCTTAACAGATTTTGGATCCACAGAACTGAGAGAAAACCGAAGAACATCTACCCACAAAGACTGTTACAGGGGAGTGTAGGCAAACCTGGGATAGAAAGCAAAGAGCAGTACAAGGTCTGTTGGCTAAAGCTGGGGATTGACCTGTGAACAGCAGGGGAAGCATTTACTTTAATACTTAGTGGGTGAAATGGAGAGCTCCAGAAGGACAACCCAATAGATGTCGATCAGGTCAACTTGGCTTGTCTGAATTAGCCAGGTACCAAAGTCTATTGTTTTCAGCTGTTTTCAGCAGAGTTCCTGTGTCTCCAGCTGAGTCCTCCTCCCACCCATTCCTAGGGGAGGGAGTAACTATCTGGAGATAGAAACACAGGAACAGCCCCTAGATGTTTATTATACCTAGCAGCAAACCCTAGGAATGGGCTGTAGATATCCCCCAGTTCAATGCTGATTAAGTTGATTAGCTGTCTAACCAGAGAGTCCACTGGATCCTGTTGCTGCTTCTCCCCCATTCCCTCCCAGGCAGAAGGAACAATCCAGAGAAAGCTTCTTGCATCCCCTACTGGCTGGTCCATTTGGAGTTCTTAAGCACAGGGAGCAAGGCCTCTAGGGATCTCA
The DNA here is from genome assembly GCF_037893015.1 of Macrotis lagotis. Lineage (NCBI taxonomy): Eukaryota > Metazoa > Chordata > Mammalia > Peramelemorphia > Peramelidae > Macrotis > Macrotis lagotis. Next base: position 53,666,430 of record NC_133662.1, read on the forward strand.
ATGTCAAAGGTCTCTCAGTCAAGTCTTTCTCCCATCATAAAAAGCATAGGGAAAAGATCCAAAATAAAGAAAGGTCACTGGAAAGTGGCATCCATTGTATGTTACTTAGAAGATAAGAATACCAGCTCAGAGAAGAAGAGATCAGAAAGGAATTTAAAAATCAAATGGTAAAAATTAAGAAAGGAAACACAAGAAAAAATTAACAGTATACAAGAGAAAATTAATACCTTGCAAGAAGAAAATAAATCCCTTGAAAATACAATTGGAGAAAGTGCAAAAAAACCCCAATTCTCTCAAAAACAAAATGGGGCATGTTGATAAAGACAACAACTCCTTCAAAAATGGAATTGGCCAACTGGAAAAGGAGATACAAAAGGTAAATGAAAAAATCTTTTACAAAAAAAATGGAACCTGTGCAAACTAATGACTTCATGAGATGCCAACAATCTGTTCAACAAAATGAAAAAAGAGAAAATATAAAATATTTCATCAGGAAAAGAACAGACCTGGAAAATAGATGCAGGAGAAACAAATTAAGAATCATAAGACTTCCTGTAAATCTTGATGAGAAAAAAAAATGGATCCAAACTTCAGAATACAGTGAAGAAAATTTTCACTAATATCCTGCAACCAGAGGGTAAAATACTCATTGAAAGAATATCTCCATCCATCCCCTCCTGATAATGGTCCCAAAATGAAAACAACAAGGAATATGTGGCCAACCTCCAGAATATCAAGGAGAAAATCCTGTAAGTGGTCAGAAGGAAACAATTCAGATATTATAGAGCCACAGTAAGGACTAAACAAGACCTAGCTGCATCAAGAATTATGTATCAAAGGGCCTTTAATATGATAATCCAGAGAGCAAGGGAGCTTGGAGTATAGCCAAGAATTTGCTATCTAAGAAAAACTAAGCCGTTTCTTCCGGGGGGAAAAATATGAACATTTAACAGAACAGGAGACTTTCAACTTTTCCTATGAAAAGACCAAAGTTAAACAGAAAATTTTGTAATCAAACAGGAAACTCAAGAGTCACATGAAAAAATAAAGAGTGGAAAAGAAAAAAAACTGTTATCCAACAAGATGAAACTGCATATAGCCTCATTTGTGAAAAAGGTTCATAGAATACTAGAGAAAAGTAGCTTTATAAGATAGAGTTATACTTGATCAGAAGTAATGGACATCATGACTTGTTTTTGGCATGACATTGTTGAAATGAGTAATAATTAATATCTACTTTAAAAGTGGGACAGTAAAGAGATGGGTGGAAGGAAGAGATTTAATGGGGTAAATTATATCATATGCATAGTTTCAAAGGACCTATTGCAATAGAGGGGAAGAAGGGAAGAAGTTAGAACTTTCTGAATGTTACTCTCATCAGATTTGGCTCAAAGCAGGATTAACACCCACACACACATATTCAGTTGAGTTTAGAAACTTATATTACCTTTTAAGTGTTAAGATGAGAAAGGGGGAAGGGAAAAAGAAGAAATGACAGAAGGAAGGGAATGAAGAAGAGGCAAAGATAAAGGCGGGGAAAGGGAGGGTAGGGCTGGAGAGAAGGGAGCAAACCCATTTAAGGATCAATAGCAAAATACTGGGGCATAGGGATAAGTTGAAAAAGATAAAAATACAATTAGCAGGAAGGTAATGTGGAGGTAAATAAAGAGTTAGTAATTATAACTTTGAATGTGAATTGGATGAACTGTCCCATAAAATGTAATTGAATAACAAGATTGGATTTTAAAATATTATCCTTAAATACACTCTTTATAAGAAAGACATTTGAAGCAGTGAGATACATGCAGAGAAAGCTTAAAAGACTGGAGCAGAATATATTATGCTTTACCTGAAATGAAAAAGGCAAGGGTAGTAATCCTTATTTTAGACAAAACAGCTGCAAAATTAGATTTCAATAAAAGAGATAAGGAAGGAAACTATATAATCCTAAAAGGTACCATAGACAATGAAGCAAGTTCAATAATAACTATGTATGCACCAAGAAGTATAGCATCCATATTCTTAGAGGAGAAGCTGAATGAGTTACAGGAAGACATAGCCAGAAAAAGTTTACTGACAGAGGATCTCAACCACATTGTTTCAGGATTAGATAAATATAACCACAAAATGAACAAGAAGGGAGTAGGAGGTAAATAGAATGTTAGAAAACCAACATGGTAGACTTTTGTAGAAAACTGAAAAGATTTAGAAAGGAATATACTTTATATTCTGCAGTACATGGCACCTACACAAAAACTGACCATGTACTGGGACATAAAAACCTCATAATCATATGCAGAAAGGTATTAATGGTGAATACTTCCTTCTAAGTCTATAATGCAATAAAAATCATGTGCAATAATGGGTCATGGAGAGATAGACCTAAAACTAATTGGAAACTAAAAAATAACCTCAATTCAAAGAATGAATGGATCAAACAACAAATCAAAGAGAATTAATGATTTCATCCAAAAACTAATGAGAACACATACCAAAAATTTATAGAATACAGTCAAAGCAATTATTAGGGATATATTATATCTCTAAATATTTACATGAAAAAATACAGAAATAGGAAATCAATAAATAAAAAGAAGGAGAAAGAACAAACTAAAAACTGCCAATTAAATGTCAAATAAGAAATTTGAAAAATTAAAAAAATTAATAAAATATGAAGTAATAAAACTGTTGAACTAATAATTAAAATCAAGAGCTGGTTTTATGAAACAAACAATAAAATAGATAAACTTTTAGTTAATTTGATTTAAAAAAGAAAGAAGAAATGCAAATTACTAGTATCAGAAATGAAAAAGGTGAACTCACCACCAATGAGAAGGAATTAAAGTAGTAACTCAAATAATTTGCCCAACTGTTTGCCAATAAATGTGATAATTGAAGTGAAATGGATGCACATTTACAAAAATATAAATTGCTCAGGTTAAATGAAGCGAAAATTAAATATCTAAATAAATCTATATCAGAAAAAGAAATACAAAAAGCCACAATGAAGTCCTGAAAAAAATTCTCCAGGATCAGATGGCTTCACAAGTGAATTCTATGAAATGTTTGAGAAGCAATTTGTTCCAGTTCTATATAAACCTTTTGAAAAAATAGGTAAATATGGAACTCTGACAAATTCTGCCTTCTATGACACCAATATGGTGCTGATATCTCACCAGGAGTGGTCAAAACAGAGAAATAAATTTATAGACTGATTTCCATAATGAATATGGATGCAAAAAGTCTTAAATAATATATTAACTATGCAATTACAACAAGTAATTAATTGGATAATACATTATAATCAAGCTATTCGAGGAATGCAGGATTGGTTCAATATTAGGAAACCTGTCAGCATAATTGACTATATCAATAACAAACCTAACAAATCATATGATTCTACCAATGGATGTTAAAAAAGTCTTTGACAAAATATAGCACTCATTCCTATTAAAACACTAGAGAACATAGGAAAAAATGTATTGTTCCTTTAGATGAAAATTGGTATCTATGTGAAACCATCAACAAGCATTATATGATTGGGTACAAGCTAGAAGTATTCCCAATAAGATCAGGGATTAAAGAAGGATGCTCATTATTAACACTGCTATTCAATATTATATTAGAAACTTTAGACTCAGCAATAAGAGAAGAAAAGAAATTGAAGGAATTAGGATAGGGAAAGAAGTAACAAAACTCTCACTCTTTGCAGATTATATGATGGTAAACCTAGAGAAGCCCAAAAATATCATCTAAAAACCATTGGAAACAATTAGAAACTTAAGCAAAGTCACAGGATATAAAATAAACCCACAAAAAATTCTCAACATTTCTATATATTGCTAACAAGATGCAGCAGCAAGAGTTAGAAAAATCCCATTTAAAATAACTTTAGACAACAAAAAATGTACTTGGGAGTCAAACCACCAAGATGGACTCAGAAACTCTATGATAACAACTCTAAAATACTTTTCACACAAGTAAAATCAGATCAAAATAAATGCAAATTTTAACTGTTCATGCATAGGTCAAGCTAATGTAATAAAAATGACTATTCTACCTAAATTAATCTATTTATTTAGTGCCATACCACTCAAGCTACCAAAAAGTACTTTAGTGAGTTAAAAATGTAAGTAAATTCATATAGAGAAACAAAATGTCAAGAATATCTTGGAATTTAATGAAAATATGCATAAGAAGGCAATTTAGCCTTATCAGTTATAAAAATTATAATATAAAGTATCCATCATCAAAACTGTTGGGTACTGGCTAAGAAATAGAGTGGTAGAACAGTGGAATAGAATAGGTACAAAAGATACAGAACAAAATGATTATAGCAATTTTCTGTTTGATAAACTGTAAGAGTCAAAATTCTGGGATAAGAACATTTTCCTTCAAGAAAATTACTGGGAAAACTGGAAGAGAGTATGGCAACTGGGATTACACCAATATCTTACACCTTACATCAAGATAATATCAAAACAATAGCAGGATTTCAACATAAAATACAATATAATAAGTAACCTAGGAGATCAAGGAAAAATTATTTATCAGCTCTATGGAAAGGGAAGCAGTTTATGACCAAGGATAGAGAGCATCATTAAAAACAAACTAGATTGAACAAACAAGAATTAGAGCACATTATATACTGTAAAGTGAATGTTTTTGACTGTACTTTTAAATTAAAAAGATTTTGCACTAAAAAAAATCAATACTGCCAAAATTAGAAAAAAGCAGAAAGCTGGAAAATAATCTTAACAACTAGGAGTTCTGAAAAAGGTTTCATTTCTAAAATATATAGATAATTGCATCAAATTTATAAGTTCACAATTCATTCCCCAATTGATAAATGATCAAATTGTGTGAACAGAGAGGTTTCAAATGAAGAAATTAAAATTATATGTAAGCATATGAAAAAATGCTCCAAATCACTATTGATTAGAGAAATGCAAATTAAAACAATAACAAGGTATCATCACTCACCTATTACATTAGCCCATGTGAGAAAAAAGGAAGAGGATCAATGTTGGAGAGGTTGTGGGAGGATTGGGATATTGATGTATTGCTGGTGGAGTTCTGAATGGATCCAACCTTTCTGGAGAACAATATGGAATTATGCCCAAAGAGCAATACAACAGTTCATAGTCTTTGACCCAGCAATTCCAATTTTAGGACTATATAAAGAGAAATTATAAAAATGGAAAAAATCCTACATGTTCTAAAATATTCATAGCAGCCCTTTTTATAGCAGCAAAGAATTGGAAATTGAGGGGATGCCCATCATTTTAGGAATGCCCAAACAAGTTATGGTACATGAATGCTGTGGAAAATTATTGTTCTACAAGAAACAATAAAGGGTAGGACTATAGAGAAGTATGGAATGACTTACAGGATCTGATGCTGAGCGAACTGAGAAGAGCCAAGAGAACAGTTTACACATCAACATTATGACAAGGACAACCTTGAAGGAAGCAACACCTCTTGGTAGTCTAGAGAGCCAGGACAACCATATTAGATTGGTCATTCATTATATTAGCCCCAACCAGAGAAATAAAATCAAAACAAAACACACAGAAAAATAAAACACCCCTACTGAATCTGAAAAACACTTTATAGAAATTATCTTTTATGTATACCTTTCCATTTCTTCAAGCAAAAAACTACTAATTTGTAAATATGTTTAACAACATATGCATATAATATGCTAACCTGATCATTCCTAAATGAGGGAAGAGGGGTGAGAAGGTAGGGTGGAGAGAAATTTTGTAACTTGGAAAAATTCATATACAAGTGGATGAAAATTAATTTATTAAATCAGTAAAAAAGTAAATAACTTAAAAACAAAGCTGGTTGATGAAAAATAGATAATTTTGTTTACATTAAATGAAAAATATTTTACACAAATAAAAACACTGTAACTATAAACAAGATCAAGAGAATGTAGTAAATTGGGAAACAATTTTTACAAGTAGTGTTTCTAACAAGAGAGTCATTTCTAAAATATATTGAGAATTGAGTCAAATGTATAAAAAAAAATTCCCCATTGCCCAAAGACAATTTTCATATGAAGAAGTCAAGCTACTTCTACTCATATGAAAATGTGTTCTAGATCATTACTAATTAGAGAAGTGAAAAATTAAAACAATTAAGTACCACCTCACACCTCTCAGATTGACCAATATGACCAGAAAGGATAATGATCAATTTTGGAAGGGATGTGGAAAATCTGGGACACTAATGCATTAATAGTGGAGTTGTAGACTGACCTAGACTTTCTAGAGAATAATTTGAAATGCTGCCCAAAGGCCAATAAAAATGTGCTTACCCATCCAGCAATACCACTACCGTATCAAGATCCTGAATAGATCCTGAAAAGGGTACAAACCTCACAGTTACAAGAATATTCTTAGCAGCTCTACTGTACTTGTGAAGAATTTAAAGTCAAGGGAATGGCTATCAGTTGGTGAATGGCTATAAATTGTGGTATATGTTTGTGATGGAACACTATCGTTCCCTTGGAAACCAGGAGGGATGGGATTTCAGAGAAACTTGGAAAGACTTGCATGAATTGATGCTGAGAGACATGAACAGGATCAGAAGATCATTGTACACCTTAAGAACACATGTGGTAATATTCAAACTTGATAGATATTATCACTCCATCAGTGCAATTAATTAAGGACAAATGTAGGGGATCTGTGATGGAGAATGCCATCAGTATCAAGGGAAAAAACTGTGAGGTTTGAATGAAGACCAAGGATTATTAATATTTTCTTTCTTCCTTAAAGATATATTTTTTCTCTTGGTGCATTCAATACTGATCTATGCATATCATGGAAGCTATTTAAAGACTATCAGATTGCTTTGGATTGGGAGAGGGGGATGAAAAAGGAGGGGGGAGAAATAGCAAAATTCAAAACCTAGCATCAAAAGTGATAGGTAGAAATTATCATTGTATATAATTGAAAAACAAAATATTTATATTAAAAAAAGCAATTTGGATGATAAAGATGGTGGAGTGAAGATTGCAGAGAGAAATCAGAAAGTTGTCTGGGTTCTTCCCAGGTACCTTAAGAAACATTAAATCAGGAATCCAAATATTCTGGACAAGATGCATAAAAAGACAAAGTGAAGCAATTTTCTAGTTTTAGATAGCTTAAGAATACTTCATGAAAGATCTGTCTCCCTTGGGTAAAAGGGGAGCATAGTCAAGTGCAGACAGGTTACACTACTATGTGTCAAACACTGTTAGGCACTGAAGATACAACACTAAAGCAAAAGTAGCTATGCCATTGAAAAGATAATTATTCTTTTTTTAATCCCTTCCATTTCCATCCCTCTCTCTTTCTTTCACCCAGATATTTAGCATTCAGTTCATTTTTCCTGTTCTCTCATAAGGAATATGTATTTTAATAGAAAAACAATTTATTCCATAATAAGCACTTACTATTAGATATAGACAGCAACAGGGTGCTGGTTAGACAAGTTACCTCAAAAGATATCATATAAAATGAGTGGTCAAGGATGAATTCCATTTTTGTGAGGTTTGTTTAAAAAATCAAAACCAAAAAACCCACACTTTATAAAATAAAAGATAAAAGAAGAAAAGAAGCTAGAGAGAATTAATTTTAAGTTACATGTCAGCTATCAATTATTCTGTTTTCAGATTACTTAGTTATCTGCCAGTAGCACATCTGTCAGGTAAAATTGTGCAACTTCTTTATAACCTGGTGGTCCCAAGTTAAAAAAACAAAATCACGAAAAAAGAAAAAAAACAACATGAAAACATAACACAAAAATTATACCAAACAGTAAAATTATATGAAGCAAACAGATATTTTTGCAAGTACAGCTACTATATTTAACATGACTGTTTCTCTCACCAGATGAGAAATGGAAAGAGGGAGTAATTACTCATTAGGGAAGAAAAATATGCATTAAATAGCCAAAGCTATCTTCCAGGTACAGTACCCAAAATGTAATAGGCACTTTTGGGAGGGATTCTTAGTGCAAGTCAATAACCAATTTAAACTCAATAGCTTAGGGATACATGAAGACAACAGTAAGGCCTCCAACCCCATGGTAGAATTCAAATTGTGATCCCTGGATCCATAGCACAACATCTGCAACTAATCCACCTCAGCACAGTATAGAAGTCACTAGCATCTGAGGTTCTATACAGAAGACTAGTGACCAGATCCCTACCCTGAAGCACAAGAAATGCCATGATTTCTTTCCTAGGAGCATAACTGAACTTTAAAAATGAGAAAAAATGAGCAAAATATCTCTAAACACACAAAAAAATACTTTAGCAATAAAGAAGATCAAAAGACAAACTCAGAAGAAGACATTGGCAAAATTCTAAATATGAAGTAACAAGAACAGCAACAGTAGCAGCATCAACAACAGTTGAAATATTAAATATAAATAGGACTTGATCTCAAATCCAAAAAAAGAAGAAAACCAAATTAACAGTATCAAAAACAAAAAGGATGAATTGAATACAAAAGGAGATGAAATGAAAACAATAATTTGGAGCTATTTTGCCGAACTGTATGTTTATAAATGTGAACATCTAAGTGAAATTGATGATTACACACAAAAATATAAATTGCCCAAATTACCAGAAGAGAAAAGTAAATAAGTAAATAAACATAATTTAGAAAATCAGATTGAACAAGACATCAATTAATTCCCTAAGAAAAAAAATCCCCAGTCAGATGGACCTACAAACATATTGAAGAAAAATTGCCTCCAATTTTATTTGAATAATTTTGAAAAATACACAATGAAGGAATCCTGCCAAATTCCTTTTATGACACAACCTAAACCACTTAGAGCCAAAACAGTAAAAGAAAATTAATGACCAATTTTCCTAATGAATATTGTTGCAAAATTTTTAAATAAAATAATAACAAAGAGCACACCAATTTATCACTATTATAATGCATTATGATGATGGGGGATTTAAACCTGAAATTCAATAGGTTCAATATTAAGCAAATAATCAACATAATTAACCAAATATTTAACAAGACACAGGAATAATATGATTCTCTCAATAGATGCTGAAAAAGCTTTTGACAAAATGTAGCCCCCATTTGTACTAAAATTCATAGAAAGCAAAGGAATGAATGGAGTTTTCCTTAAAATGTTATGCACTGTCTATCCAAAATCATCAGCAAGCATTATATATAAAGGAGATAATATAGAAGCATTCCCAATAAGATCAGAAGTAAAACAAGGATGCCCATTAGCACACTATTTTTCAATATTGCACTTTAGCTTTAGCAATATAGCTTTAGCAATCAGAAGAAAAAGAAATTGAAGCAGTTCAAATAGGCAATAAGGAAAACAAGTTTGCACCCTTTGCAAATGATATAACATACTTCATGAATGTTAGAGAAACAATTTTAAAAACTAATTGAGGGTTGACTAGATGGCACAGTGGATACAGCACCAGCCCTGGAGTCAGGAGTACTCGAGTTCAAATCTGGCCTCAGACACTTAATAATTCCCTAGCTGTGTGTCCTTGGGCAAGCCACAACCCCATTTGACTTGCAAAAAACTCAAAGAAAAATTGAGAGATTTCTGGCTAAGATAGTGGAGAGAAGACAGATAGTGTGTTAAAGGCCCCTGATCTCCCCTCATAAATAATATAAAATAAACCTCTTAATAGAAATACAATTGAAAAAAACCCAGAAAGAGAAGCTAGGAGAACATCTACCTCAAGGTTTGTCTTCCAGGACTGTGGGTGAGCCCAAGTACAGAGGGCAGTCTCTGCCAGGAGTACAGGACAGGGTGAGAGCTTGAGATCTGGACTGACCTGATCTGCTGCAGGGGGAGGGATCAACTGGGGAGCAGAGTCATTGGTTGGGGCACTGATGGTCTGGAGCTTGCCAGTAGGAGTGGAGGGTGAGTTCCAGTGCAGGAGAGTTGCAAATACCTGGACTCCTCGGGTCTGGAGGAACTCAAAGTCTATACCTTCATTTCAGCTGAAGCCCCTTCCCAGGTCAAACACAATTACAGCCCACCTCTGCCCCAGGATCAGGTATGAGCAACAGAAAAACCTCAGCTGTGAATAGGGAGAGCAATTGCCTTCACCTAGGGCAAAGCCCTCAAAAATAAAAGTATTCAACAGTTTTAACCACAACTTCCAGGGACGGGGGGCACAAATCAAGGACACAGATACTCCAGAAAAAGCAAGCAGTGCCCCCTACTGGCTGGCTCATGTGGAGTTACCAAACCCAGTGAGTAAAACCTCTAGAGAGCCCAACACCAAAAACTCTGCAAACCAGGCCCTCCCCAACATAAGGTCTTATGAAAATGAAGAAAGGCCATCAGAAAGGAGGTTACATAGAAAATTTCCTAGAAGAAAAATACCCTAACTCAGAGAGACCTAGAACCTCTGAGAAGAATATGATCTAGTCTCCAGGACAGAAAAATTTCCTTGAAGAAATCAGGAAGTTGTTTAAAAAATTAATTGGAAAAACTGGGAGAGAAAATTAACACCAAATACAATTGGACAAATAAAAATCTAGAATAATTCTCTCAGAACTTCAATTGGGTAAAAAGAAAATAATTCTCTCAAACCTCAATTGGTCAAATGGCAAAGTCTTACAAAAAAGAATTGATTATTTGGAAAAGGAGTTGTAAAAGATAAATGAAGAATATTCTACTCTAAAAGAAAGAATGGAGTCTGTGGAAACAAATGACTTCATGAGACAGAAATAAAATGTTAAAAAAAACCAAAAACTCAAAAAATAGAAGAAAATGTAAAATACCTGATCAGCAAAACCACTGACCTTCTGAACATATCGAGAAGGGACAATCTGAGAATTATAGTTCTTCCTGAAAACATTGAAGAGAAAAAAAGCCTGGACTATATATTACAGGATTTAGTGAAGAAAATATGTCCTGATATTATGGAACCAGAGTAAAAAATAGTTCTTGAAGGAATACATTCATCCCCTCTGGAAAGAGATCCTAAAATGAAAATACCAAGGAATGTTGAGAAAATCCTCCAAGCAACAAGAAAGAAACAATGTAAATACTGAGGAGTCACAGTAAGGATTATGCAGGACTGGGCTGTATCAAAATTAAGGGATCAAAGGGCCTGTAATGAGAGATACTGAAGAGCAAGGGAGCTCGGAATGCAGCCAATAATCCATTACCCAGCAAAGCTGAACCTTCTCTTCCAGGAGAAAATATAGACATATAACAAAATTGGAGACTTCCAACATTTCCCGAAAAAAAGATCAGAGCAAAATAGAAAATTTGAACATCAAACAAGAGACCCAAGAGACACATGAAAATGAAAAAATGGGAGGTTAAAGAAAAAAAACTACTATCCAATAAGATGAAACTGGTTATATACCCAATTGGGAGAAATATTCTCATAACTCTTCAGAACTGAAACTCTATTAGAGAGAATATACTTAGCCATAAGTAATGGACACTCATGACTTATCCATAAGACTGTTATCCAATAAGATGAAACTGGCTATATACCTGGGAGAAAGACTCTAAGAATTGTAATTCTATTAGAATATACTTAGACAGAAGTGATGGAAACTCATGACTTTTCTGTGACTCAGATAGAAGGATTTAAAAAAAATACCTCCTTAAAAGGGGGGACAGTAAAGAGACAGGAGGATGGTGGAGATTGAATGGGGGTAAATTTCATTACATTAAGAAGCACAAAAGACCTATAGTAATAGATGGGAAGAAGGGAGGAGGTGAGAACCACCTGAATATTCCTCTCATCAAGACTTGGCTTAAAGTTAATTTACACAAACATTCAGTTAAGTTAAGAAACTTATCCTACCTTTCAAGTATTAAAAAAGGAAAAGGGAAGGGGGGAGGGGGAGGGGGAGAAAACAGGGAACTAACAGAAGGAAGAGAAGGAAGAATGGGAAAAGGAAAGGGGCAAAAAAAAAGGGAAGGGTTGTTGGTAGAGGAGGGCAAGCACACTGAAGGGGGCAGTATTCAGAAACAAAATACTGGGGAATATGGATAAAATGAAAAAAAGGGTAAAAATACAAACAGAGGGAAGATAGCATGGAGGGCAATAAAGAGTTAATAATTATAACTTTGAATGTGAATGGGATGAACTCTCCCTTAAAATGTAAACAAATAGTAGACTGGATTAAAAAGCAGAATCCTCCTATATATGCTGCTTACAAGAAACTCATTTGAAACCGACATATATATATATATATATATATATATATATATATATATATATATATAGTGAGAGAGAGAAATGGCTGAAGCAAAATATATTTTGCTTCAGCTGAAGTGAAAAAAAGCAGGGGTAGTAATGCTAACACTAGGTATCTTTGCACATAAAGTAATTTCAATACTAAATATATATGCACCCAGTGGTATAGCAGCCATGTTCTTAGAAAAATTGAAGGAGGTATAGGAAGACATAGACAGCTAAACTCTACTAGTGGGAGACCTCAACCTACCATTCTCAGATTTAGATAAATCTAACTGTAAAATAAAGAAGAATGCAATTAAGGAGGTAAATAGATTGTTAAAAAACCTGGATATGATAGATTTATGGAGGAAACTGAATGGGGATAGAAAGGAATATACTTTTTTATGTAGTTCATGACACTTACACAAAAAATTTACCATGTTCTAGGACGTAAAAACCTAATGATCATTTGTAGAAAGCAGAAATAGTGAATATATTTTCTCAGATCATAATGCAATAAAAATCATATGCAACACTGGGCCAGGGAGATATATACCCAAAACTAATAGGAAAGTAAATAGCATAATTTTTTAAAAAATGAGTGGATTAAGGAACAAAATATAGAAAGGATTAATTATTTCATCCTAGATAATGACAATAATGAAACAACATACCAAAATCTATGGGATTCACTCAAGATGTCTATCAGAGGATATATTATATCTTTAAATGCTTACATGGATAAAATTGAGAAAGAGGAAATCAATTAACTAAGTATGCAACTAAAAAAAGTTAGTGAAAGAACAAATTAAAAACTCCCAATTAAATACCAAATTAGAAATTCTAAAAATTAAAGGAGAATTTAATAAAATCAAAAGCAAGAAAACTATTGAACTAATAAATAAAACCAAGAGCTGATTTTCTCAAAAAACCAATATAATTGATAAACCTCTGGTCAATTTGATTATTAAAAATAAGAAGAAAATCAAATTCCTAATATAATAAAGCAAAAAGGTGAACTCACCACCAATGAGGAGGAAATTAAAGTAATAATTTGCAATTATTTTGCCCATCTCTATGCAAAAAAATTTGACAATATAAAAAAATGGTTGAATAGTTACAAAAATATAAATTGTCCAGGTTAAATGAAGAGGAAATTAAATACCTAAAGAACCCCATCTCAGAAAAAGAAATTCAACAAGACATTATCAAACTCCCTAAGAAATAATCTCCAGGGCCAGATGAATTCACAAGTAAATTCGATCAAACATTAAGGAGTTACTGGTTCCAATTAAACTCTTTGGAAAATAGGTGAAGACTGTAACTCTACCTAACTCTTTCTATGACACCAATAAGCTGCTGATACCTAAAATGGGAAGAGATAAAACAGAAAAAAGAATATGATTGGCCTTCCTCCCTGAAGAATATAGATGCAAAAATCTTAAACAAAATCTTAGCAAAACAATTACAACAAGTTATCACTAGGATAATACAATATGATTAAGTAAAATTTATCCCAGGAATGCATGGTTGGTTCAATATTAGGAAAACTGTGTGTATAATTAATTACATCAATGAGAAACCTATCAGAAATCATAAGATTATATTAAGAAATGCTGAAAAAGCTTTTGGCAAGATACAGGAACCATCCTTACTAAAAACGCTGGAGAGCATAGGAATAAATGAATTGTTCCTTGGAGTGATAAGGAGCTCTATTTGAAACCAGCAACAATTATAACATGCTATGGGGATAGACTGGAAGCATTCCAAATAAGATCAGGGTGAAACAAGGCTGCCCATTATCACCACTACTATTCAGTATTGTATTAGAAACTTCAGAGATAAGAGAAGAAAAATAAATTGAATGAATTACAGTTGGGAAGGAAAAGACAAAACTCTCCCTCTTTGCAGATGACATGATGGTATACCTAGAGAATCCCAAAAAAATATCTTAAAAAACTACTAGAAATAATCAGCAACTTCAGTAAAATCCCAGGATATGGAAAAAACCCTCATAAATCTTCAACATTTCTATAAAAGAGTAGCAAGTTACAGCAGAAAGAGTTAGAAAGAGAAATCCCATTCAAAGAGACCTCAGACAATATAAAATACCTGAGAGCCTATCTGCCAAGGCAGACTCTAAAACTTTTCGAAGACAATTACAAAACACTTCTCACAAAAATAAAATCAGATTTAAATAACTTGCCAAATATCAACTGTATATGGATAGGTCAAGCTAATATCACAAAAATGACAATTCTGCCAAAACTAAAACTCCTTTTTAGTTCTCTACCAATCAAAATTCCAAAAAAATTACTTTAATGTGTTAGGAAAAAGTTGTAAGTAAATTTATATAGATAAATAAAGTCAAGAATTTCCAGGAATTCAATGAAAAAAGGTGCAAAAGAAGGTGGCTTAGCCTTACCAGATCTAAAATTATGTTGTAAAGCACAAGTCATCATGACTGCCTGCTATTGGCTAATAAATTTAGTGGTGTATGAATGGAATAGATTAGGTGCAATAGCAATAAATGATTATAGTAATCTGCTGTTTGATAAACTCAAAGATTCCAGATATTGGGTTATAAACTCTCTCTTAGATAAACATTGTTGGGAAAACTGGAAGTTATTATATAAGAAACTTAGATTCTACCAAAACCTCACATCCTATACCAAGATAAGATCAAAATGGATACAGGATTTAGACATAAAAACAATATTATAGGGAAACTAGAAGATGAAGATGTAGCTTACCTGTCAGATCTACGGAAAGGCAATCAGTTTATAATGAAGGAAGAGATGGAGAACATCATTCAAAACAATCTACATACTATTGATTACATTTTTTCACAGACAAACCACTGTAAGCAAGATCAAAAGAAATGTAGCAAATTAGTAAATGATTTTTACAATTAGTAGTTCTGACAAAGGATTCATTTCTTAAATATACAGATAACTGAGTCAAATTTTTAACAACTAAAAAAAAAAAGAACCAAGCCATTCACCAAATGACAAATAGTCAAAGGTTGTGCAAAGGCAATTTACAGAAGAGGAAATTAATATGATACATAGATTGTCAAATGAAGCAGTTTTAAAGGAGAAGAGAGGAGGGCTCAGGATAATATTCTGTGGAATACCTGTGGTAGAAGAGTATGATTTGGATAAAAATTCAACAAAGCAGTCTAAGAAGAGGTTCTCTAAGGAGAACCAGGCAAGACTACCATTCTGAAAACATCTTAGAAGGAGAGTATTAAGAAATAGGATAACAGTGTCAAAATGAGGGCTGAGAAAATCCATTTGTTTTGGGGAATTTTGGAGAGAACAATTTCAGAAGAATAATAAGGTAAAAAATTAAGAATACTGTAGGCAGTGACAAAATGTAGACACTGTGGAAAGGGTTGGAAGTCTTTTTAATTAATTTAGCTACAGAGGACAGTAGAAATGTAGATTGAAAATTAGTAGAGTTGGAGGGATCAATTCAGGTTTTTTCAAGTTGGAAATACATGGGCATGATTACAAAAATTAGAGAAATGATCCAATAGAAAAGGATATAGATTAAAAGTATGTTAAAAATAGGGATGACAAATGGAACTATTTGAGGAAATGAAAACAAATGAGACTGCTTGGATAGGTAAAGGAGTCAGTCTTTGTAAGAAATAAATCCAACTTATTATAAAGCAGGGCTAAAGGAGGAGATAGAAACAGATAACCTCTGAGTAATAGCAAATGAAGAAAAGGGAAGAATGAGATCATAGTGAGTGTATTTTTTCCCACTAAAATAGAAGGTAAAGTTTTCAGTTGATAGAGCATGTAAATGGGAAGTCATGGGAGGCTTTAGAACTATAGATGTTGGGAAATGCCATTATGGAGAATAGGTTATTTAACTGATGGGGGAGGAACAGTAGGATTGCGAGTAGCAATGAAGGTCCAGTTTGAAATCATAGAGGATTTAGTCAGAATGGTTTCTTAATTTTCGCTACTTTCATTCAGCATTTCAGAATTTCATTCAGCATATTTTCATAGGAGTGAACTGGTCATAATGATTTAAGATAGTTACTGACTTAGTTCACTAATCATCAAAATGGGGGAAAGGAAAGAATTACTAGTATATGAAAAACAACCTAGGAGAGATATCAGGATTCACAGGATTAGAAGTTAGAATGGTTTGAATGATTTGAAAAAGAAATTGGGTTTGTTGAGGGAAGGCAAAGGGAAAGATGGAAAGCCAATATATGATGAAATATTTGTAGTTCTTAAAAATAGAGGTGGTTCATTTGTGGGTTACAAAAGCATCAAAGGTATGGCCATCTTTATGTGTAGCCAAATTAGCATGGAGAAGAAATAATGGCAAGTAAGGTGAAGAATTAAGTGGTTAGTGTGCTTGAGGGAGATTCAGTATGTATACAGAAGCCATCTACCATGAAGATTAAGGAGGATTTGTCCTTATGATGTTCCTAACCTAAGTAAGCAGCAGAAAACAACAAACCTCAAAGACACAAGTATTCTTAGAGCAAATAAAATCTCTCTTTGGAATTAAAAGGAAATTACAATGTCCATTTGTTTCAACGCTTGAACTAGAAATATTAAGAAGGTATATTCAGTGATTTAGTACATATGAATAAGAATGAAGGAATTTCAAAGACCATGAAGAAGATAACAAAAAGATACTCAGTTTAACCAAAATTTGTGAAGTGCAGGTTAGAAATTTTTCATTTTGTTTTGTGAAGTTTTAATCAAATGAAAATAATTTTCTAGAAATTATGAGATAATTGTGTAAAACTGTAATTGTGTTAAATTATACAACTGTGGCATTAATGAAAATACTGTTTATATATTTATAATTAAAACATGATCATATAATTATGGGTAATTATATAATTATGTTATAAATGTAAAAATCCTTATCAAATTTCCAGAAAAAAGCAAATTAAATTAGTTTACCCTGCAAAAATTAGAGACCAAATGACTAAACTTAATGATTATTCTCAATGAAGATGCAATCACAAAACAAATTTTCTTTCTTTTCCCATTACTTTAAATTTTAATTGTAGTGATAAAGAATTGGAATTTGAGGGGATACCCTTCAATTGGGGAATGACTATACAAGTAATGGTGCATGAATACTATAGAATATTATTGTGCTCTAAGAAACCATAAATGGTTGGACTCTAGAGAGCAAGGAATGACACATGTGACTAAATGGAACCCGTTAAAATTTTTCTCATAAGATACTGTAAAATAATCTGAAATCAGCTTTTCTGGAATTCTGGGTGATTGCAGGTTGAACAGCCCTCACTATACAAGTAAAGATTGAACAATACAGAGATCCTATTGTTTCCTATAGGCACTGAATTGGACTACTTCTGAGTCATTGTCAGAAAAAGCAAAGAAACTAGGCATGCAAGTTATTTCCAAAGTCAATGTGGAAATGATAAAAAGCATTGTTTTCTGGATTCCTTAGGCTCCTTCGAATATAAATATGATTTCCTAAATCAACTCAGCTGTCCAGGTATCTTATGAACAAAAAATAATGTGAGTGCACAGAGGACTATTATAGTAACACAACCAACCATTCTCCATCCCATGAAACTCAAGAAGTATGTTATCTGTGCACAACCTGAAAAGATCAATTTATTAATTTCTTTTGTTTGGCCACTTTGATTCATGCTTGGAAATGGAACATGCCAAAATACTTTTCAGGTTTGACTTGAATTCCGTGAAAAGCTATTTTGATGCCTAATCAGTGTTATTTATCAACTAAACTACTCCTGGTAATTTTTAACACCTGGCCCTTAATGTAAAGGTTAATGAAGGTTGCAGACATTATAAAATACTTGGGAATCTCCATCCCAAGACAAACCTATAAACTGCATGAACACAATTATAAAACACTTCTTACCTAAATAAACTCAGATCTAAAAAGCTGGGAAAATATCCATTTTTCATGGTTAGAATGAGCTAATATAATAAAAATGGCAGTTCTACCCAAATTAAATTACTTCTTTAGGTCGATACCAATCAAACTACCAAATGACTACTTTACTATTTAGAAAAAATAGTAGTAAAATTCATCTGGAGCAACAATAGATCAAGAATATCAAGGGAACTGATAAAAAAAATGTAAAGGTGATCTAACTCTACCAGATCTAAAACAATACTCTAAAGCAACACTCATCAAAACTGCTGGTACTAGTTAAGTAAAAGAATAATGGATCAATGGATTAAGATAGTTACAAAAGGAACTGCAAATAGCTACAGTAATCTGTTGTTTGACAAACAAAAAATAAACCAACTAAGCTTCTGGGATAAAAACTCACTTTTCAAAAAAAAAATAGCTGGGAATACTGGAAAATAGTATGGCAAAAAGTAGGCATATGCCCACATCTCACACCCTATTCTGAAACAAGGTCAAAATTGGTACAGGATTAGGTATAAATGGCGATACCACAGACCAATGAACAATGATTTATATCAGATTTATGACCAAACAAGAAATAGAGTATATTATAAATTGAAAAATGAATGATCTGTACTATATTGAATTAAAATGTTTTTGCAGTAATAAAAGCAATGCTGCCAAGATTAGAAGAAAAACAGAAAGATAGTTAACAAATTAGCAGCTAAGGATTCTGATAAATATCTCATTTCCGGAATACATAGAGAATTGAGTCAAATTTAAGAATACAAGTCATTCTCCAATTGATAAATGATCAATGAATATGAACAGACAGTTTTGCAATGAAGAAATTAAAGATATATATATATATAATCATATGAAAAATGCTCCAAATCATAACCGATTAGAAAAAAATGATAGAATCTGCATGAACACTCTAGTCACTTAAAAAAAATTCTCTCATATTTTTCTTTCCTATCCCATATTTTCCTTTCTTTTTACTTAGTCCTAATTCCTCATACTGAAAATGACTAGGGGCAGCTAGGTGGCATAGTAGAGAGAGCACCAGCCCTGAAGTCAGGAGGAACTGAGTTCAAAACTGAATTCAGACACTTAATAATTACCTAGCTGTGTGACCTTGGTCAAGTCATTTAACCTCATTGCTTTACAAAAAAAAAAGAAAAGAGAGAAAATGACTAATATGTAAACATGTTAACCACAAATGTGCATTCTACAATATTTACTAGATTGTGACTGAAGGCAGGATGGTTGGAAAGGAGGGTGGAAGAAAATTGTGAAACTTCCAAATGTGAATGTGGATCAAATACAGAAAGGCAGAAATAATAAATACACACTTCTTAGATCATGATGCAATAAAAATTGCATGTAATAAAGGGTCCATGAAAAAATAAGCCAAGAAATAATTGGAAATTAAATAATTTTACATTAAATAAAAGGTGGATCAAATAGCAAAGAATAGAAATAATCAATAATTATGACCAAGAAAATGATAATGATGAGACACTATACCTAAATTTATGGGTTGCAGCCAAGGCAGGTTTGAGGTAATCTTTGTATCTCTAAATACCTTATATGAATGAAATAGAGGAAGAGGAGATCAATGATTTGGATATGCAACTCAAAAAGCTAGAAAAAGAACAAATTAAACATCCCCAATTAAATAACAAATTAGAAATTCTGAAAATCAAGGGAGAGATTAATAAAGCTGAAAGCAAGAAAGCCATTGTCCTCATAAATAAAACTAAGAGTTGGTTTTATGAAAAAGCCAATAAAGTACACAAATTTTGGCTGATCTGATTAAAAAAGAAAGAAGATAACCAAATTACCAATACCAAAAATGAAAAGGTGAACTAACCACCAATGAGGAGGAAATTAAAGAGATAATTCAGAGGTACTTTGCCCATGCCAATAACCTGAATATCTTAAGTGAAATGGATGAATATTTACAAAAGAACAAAGTGCTTAGATTAACAGAAGAGGGAATAAATTACTTAAATAACCCCATGTCAGAACAAAGAAACTGAAGAAACCATCAATAAACTCCCCATGCAAAAATCTCCAAGTCCAATCAATTTGCAAATGAATACCAGCAAACATGTTAAGAAAAATCATTTTCTTTCCTACATAAACTATTTAAAAAATGGGAGAGGAAGGGGTCCTGCCTAACTTGTTTTATGACACCAGCATAGTGCTAATAATTAAACCAGGCAAAAATAAAACAAAAAAAATTATAGATCAATCTCTCTAATGAATATTGACACAAAAATCTTAAATAAAATTTGAGCAATCATATTACAGCAAGTTATTACCAGTTTAACACACCATGAACATATTGGATTTATACCAGGCAGGCAAGGATGGTTCAACATTAAGAAAATACTCAAAGTAATTTAACATATCAACAGCAATACCAACAGAAATCATATGATTATCTCACTAAATGCCAGAAAAGAGTTTGATAAAATACAATATCTATTCCTTTTAAAAACACTGGAAAGTTTAGGAATAAATGGAATTTTCCTTAAAATATTAAATAGTATCTATCTAAAACATCTACAACTATTATATTTAATGTGAATAAACTTGGAGTATTTCCAATAAAATAGGGATGAAATAAGGCTGCCTATTATTATCACCATTAGTATTCAATATAATATTAGAAATGCTAACAGTAGCAATGAAAGAAGAAAAAGAAATTGAAGGAATAAGAATTGCCAATGAGGAAACAAAACTTTGAATTTTTTTGCAGATGATACGATGGTATACCTAGACAACCCAAGAATATCATCTAAGAAACTCTTTGAAACAATTCATAAATTCAGCAAAGTAGCAGGATATAAAATAAACTCACATAAATCAACAGCATTTCTATATATGAAGAACAAAGCTCAAGAACAAGAATTAGAAAGAGACATTTCATTCAAAAGAACTGTAGACAACACTAAATACTTGGGAATCCACTTCCCAAGACAAAACCAGGAACCATATAAATACAATTATAAAGCATTCCTCATCCAAATACACATCTAAATAATTGGAAAAATGACAAATGCTCCTGGTCAGGTTGAGCTAATATAATTTTTAAAAAATGGAAATTCTACCCAAATTAAATAACTTATTCAGTAAATAACTTATCACAAATCTAGAAAAAGTAGCATCAAATTCGTCTGAAGCAACTATAGGGTAAGAATAGCAAGGGAACATGGGTGAACCAGGGGCAGAGAGCAGAGAATCAGTACATAGGCAGTGGGGTGAGATCTTGGACTAACCTCATAATAACAACAGAAGTTTTTGGCTTGGAATCAGGCAGGAGAGCTCCAGCATGGCAGCTTGACATCAATCTAGTCAGTTCTACTGACCTAGAAGACTAGTGCCATGGGCCCATATTTTCAGTGGAGTCCCTGTATTAACAGATGAGCCACCCCCCCCCCACCCCATCACTGTGAGAGAAAGGGATTCTTTGAAGAACAAGCACAGTAACAACCAAGCCCCCCCCTCCATAACCACAGGCCGGTGTGGGCAACAGATCTCTCTCAGTACTGGGTGAATAATAAGATTAACTATATAGCCTGAGGGCCCAACCCACATTATTCAAGGGTAACTCAGATCCTAAAGATCCCCCATCACTGACCCCAGGAGGCTTAACTCACTAGGTTTAGTGGATAAGTGAGTAGGGGGTGCTAGAAGCTTTATCTGGATTATCTGTGACCTTGATCTGTTCTCCACTTCCTAGGCCTAGGGGATGGGGGAACTTTAGGATCTGAAGCTTGCTGGAGCCCAATGATTTTTAACTTGTCACTTCTTGATTTATTCTCTAAATCAGTAGTTTTACTGATGAAATATTTTAAGTTTTCTTCTATTATTTGATTTTTTGGTTTTATTTAACAGATTCTTGTTGTCTCATGAAGTGATTAGTTTTCATTTATTCCATTCTTTTTTTACAGAAAAATATTCTTCATTTACCTTTTCCAACTGCTTTTTGAAGGAGTTTTCTATTTGCCCAGTTGTGGTTTAGAGAGAATTATTTTCCTTTTGTACTTGCCTAATTGTATTTTCTTTTTTTTATTAAAGATATTATTTGAGTTTTACAGTTTTTTCCCAATCTTGCTTCCCTCCGCCCACCCCCACCCCACAGATGGCACTCCATCAGTCTTTACTTTGTTTCCATGTTGTACCTTGATCCAAATTAGGTGTGATGAGAGAGAAATCATATCCTTAAAGACAACAGAATTCTCAGAGGTGACCAGATCAGACAATAAGCTATCTGGTTTTTTCCCCCCAAATTAAAGGAAATAATCCTTGTACTTTGTTCAAACTCCACAGCTCCTTATCTGGATACAGATGGTACTCTCCTTTGCAGAGAGCCCAAAATTGTTCCCAATTGATGCACTGATGGAATGAACAAGTCCATCAAGGTTGAACATCACTCCCATGTTGCTGTTAGGGTGTACAGTGTTTTTCTGGTTCTGCTCATCTCACTCAGCATCAGTTCATGCAAATCCCTCCAGGTTTCCTTGAAATGCCATCCCTCCTGGTTTCTATTAGAACAATAGTGTTCCATGACATACATATACCACAGTTTGCTAAGCCATTCCCCAATTGAAGGACATTTACTTGATTTCCAAATCTTTGCCACAACAAACAGGGCTGCTATAAATATTTTTGTACAAGTAATGCTTTTACCCTTTTTACTCATCTCTTCAGGGTATAGAACCAGTATTGGTATTGTTGGGTAAAGGGTATGCACATTTTTGTTTCCCTTTGGGCATAGTTCCAAATAGTTCTCCAGAAGGGTTGGATGAATTCACAGCTACAACAACAGTGCAATAGTGTCCCAGATTTCCCACATCCCTTCTAACAATGATGATTATCCTTCCTGGTAATAATGGCCAATCTGAGAGGTGTCAGGTGGTACCTCAGAGAAGCTTTAATTTGCATTTCTCTAATAATTAATGATTTTGAGCAGTTTTTCATATGGCTATGGATTGCTTTGATCTCCTCATCTGTAAATTGCCTTTGCATATCCTTTGACCATTTGTCAATAGGGGAATGGCTTATTGTTTTAAAAATATGACTCAGTTCTCTGTATATTTTAGAAATGAGTACTTTGTCAGAATCATTAATTGTAAAGATTGTTTCCCAATTTACTACTTTTCTTTTGATCTTGATTACATTGGTTTTATCTGTGCAAAAGCTTTTTAATTTAATGTAATCAAAATCATCTAATTGGATTTTATTGATGTTCTCCAACTCTTCCTTAGTCATAAACTGTTCCCCTTTCCATAGATCTGACAGGTAGACTAGTCCTTGATCTTCTAATTTGCTTGTAGTATTGTTTTTTATGTCTATGTCCTGTAACAATTTGGATCTTATCTTGGTAAAGGGTGTGAGGTGTAGGTCTAATCTAAGTTTCAACCATACTAACTTCCAATTATGCCAGCAGTTTCTATCAAAGAGGGAGCTTTTATCCGAGTGACCAGACTCTTTGGGTTTATCAAAGAGCAGATTGCTATAATCCTCTCCTGCTTTTACACCTAATGTATTCCACTGGTCCACCACTCTATTTCTTAGCCAATACCAAAGAGTTTTGATGGCTGATGCTTTATAACATAATTTTACATCAGGTAGTCCTAAGCCACCTTCATTTTTCATTTTTTTTCATTAAGCTTCTGGCCATTCTTGACTTTTTATTTCTCCATATGAATTTACTTACAATTTTTTCTAGCTCATTAAAGTAATTTTTTGGAATTTTGATTGGCAGGGCACTAAACAGATAGTTTAGTTTTGGTAGAATTGTCATTTTTATTATATTAGCTCTACCTATCCATGAGCAGTTGATATTTGCCCAGTTATTTAAATCTGATTTAATTTGTGTGAAGAGTGTTTTATAATTGTTTTCAAAAAGATTCTGAATCTGTTTTGGCAAATAGACTCCCAAGTGTTTTACACTGTCTGAGGTTACTTTGAATGGAATTTCTCTTTCTAGCACTTCCTGCTGTTTCTTACTAGTCATATATAGGAAAGTTGAGGATTTAGGGGGGTTTATTTTATAACCTGCAACTTTGCTAAAATGGCTAATTGTTTCCATTAGTTTTTTAGATGATTTCTTGGGATTCTCTAGGTAGACCATCATGTCATCTGCGAATAGTGAGAGTTTTGTCTCTTCCTTCCCAATTCTAATTCCTTCAATTTCTTTTTCTTCTCTAATTGCTGATGCTAACATTTCTAATACAATATTGAATATTAATGGTGATAATGGGCACCCTTTTTTGACCCCTGATCTTTTTGGGAATGCCTCTAGCCTCTCTCCATTGAAGATAATGCTTGTTGATGGTTTCAGATAGATACTGCTAATTATTTTAAGAAACAGTCTATTTATTCCACCACTCTCTAATGTTTTGAATAGGAATGAATGCTGTATTTTGTCAAAAGCTTTTTTAGCATCTATTGATATGATTATATGATTTCTGATTGGGTTGTTATTGATATAATTGAGTATACTAACCGTTTTCCTAATATTGAACCATCCCTGCATTCCTGCAATAAATGCTACTTGATCATAATGTATTATCCTAGTGATGACTTGTTTTAGTTGTTTTGCTAAGATTTTACTTAGTATATTTACGTCTATATTCATCAGGGAAATAGGTCGGTAATTTTCTTTCTCTGTTTTGAATCTTCCTGGTTTAGGTAACAGTACCATATTGGTTTCATAGAAAGAGTTCGGCAGAGTTCCATCTTTGCCTATTTTTCCAAAGTGTTTATACAGGATTGGAACCAATTGTTCCTTAAATATTTGGTGGAATTCATTTGTGAATCCATCAGGCCCCGGAGATTTTTTGGGGGGGAGTTCAATAATGGCTTGTTGAATTTCTTTTTCTGAGATAGGGTTGTTCAGGTATTTAATCTCTTCTTCATTTAACCTGGGGAACTTATATTTTTGTAAATATTCATCCATTTCACTTAGATTATCAAATTTACTGGCATAGAGTTGGGCAACATAATTTCAAATTATTATTTTAATTTTCTCCTCATTGGTGGTGAGTTCACCTTTTTCATTTATAATACTAGCAATTTGGTTTTCTTCTTTCATTTTTTTAAGCAAATTGACCAGAGGTTTATCAATTTTATTGGGTTTTTTTGGTTTTATTTATTATTTTTATTTATTATTATTTATTATTTATTATTTTTTGGTTTTATTTATTAATTCAATATTTTCTTTGCTTTCGATTTTATTAATTTCTCCTTTAATTTTTAAAATTTCTAATTTGGCATTTAATTGGGGACTTTTGATTTGTGCTTTCTCTAACTTTTTTAGTTGCATGTTTAGTTCATTGATTTCCTCTTTCTCCAATTTATTCATATAAGCATTTAGAGCTATAATATATCCCCTGAGAGTTGCTTTGAATGAATCTCATAGGTTTTGGTATGTTGTTTCATTATTATCATTATCTAGGATAAAATGGTTAATTCTTTCTATAATTTGTTTATTGTCCCGCTCATTGTTTCAAATGAGGTTATTCAGTTTCCAATTTGCTCTGGGTCTATATCTCCTTGGCCCAGTATTGCATATGAATTTTATTGCATTGTGAGCTGAGAAAGATGTATTCACTATTTCTGCCTTTCTGCTGTTGGTCATTATGTTTTTATGTCCTAGTACATGGTCAATTTTTGTATAAGTTCCATGTACTGCAGAGAAAAAGGTATATTCCTTCCTATCCCCATTCAGTTTCCTCCATAAGTCTACCATATCTAATTTTTCTAACAATCTATTTACCTCCCTAATTTCTTTCTTGTTTGTTTTATGATTTGATTTATCTAGATCTGATAGTGGGAAGGTTGAGGTCTACTACTATTACAGTTTTGCTGTCTATTTCTTCCTGTAATTCTTTCATCTTCTCCTCTAAGAATTTGGGTGCTGTCCCACTGGGTGCATATACATTTAATATTGAAATGACTTTATTGTCTATGGTACCTTTAAGGAGGATAAAGTTTCCTTCCTTATCTCTTTTAATGCTATCTATTTTTGCTGCTGCTTTGTCTGAGATAAGGATTGCTACCACTGCTTTTTTTACTTCAGCTGAAGCAAAATATATTTTGCTCCAACCTTTTACCTTTACTCTATATGTATCTCTCTGCTTCAAATGACTTTCTTGTAAGCAGCATATTGTAGGATTCTGGTTTTTAAACCACTCTGCTATTTGCTTACATTTTAAGGGAGAGTTCATCCCATTCACATTCAAGGTTAGGATTACTAATTCTTTATTGCCCTCCATGCTATCTTCCCTCTGTTTGTATTTGCCCCCTTTCCCCCCTTTTATCCATATTCCCCAGTATTTTGTTTTTGAATACCACCCCCTTCAGTGTGTTTGCCCTCCTATATCACACCCTTCCCTTTCTTTCCCCTTTCCCTTTTTCCCTTTTAATACTTGAAAGGTTAGATGTTTTATAAGTTAACTGAGTATGTGTAGGTTGACTTTAAGCCAAGTTTGTTGAGAAAAAGATTCAGGTGTTTCTCCTCTGCTCCCTTCTTCCCCTCTATTACCATAGGTTTTTTGTACCTCTTATTGTAATGAGATTTGTCCCATTCAATCCCTTTCCTCCTCCTGTCTCTTTCCTGTACCCTTTTTAGGGAGGTAATGTTTTTTAGATCATTCTATCTAGGTCATAGGAAATTCTGAGTGTCTGTCCCTTCTACTTCAGTATATTCCATTGAATAGAGTCAAAATTCCTGAGAGCTATTAGATTCTTTCTCCCAAGTGGGATTAAAGCCAATTACATCCCATTAGATAGCAGTCTCATTGACAAGTCATGGATGTCCATCATTTTGGGCTAAGTGTATTCTCTCTGTTAGAGTTAAATTTCTCAGGATTTATGAGAGGATCCTAAAGTTCAGGATTTATGATAGGCTCCAGCAAGGTTGGAGGAAGAGCTCCAGCTTGGCAGGTAGACATCAATCTGGTCAGTTCTGCTGACCTGGAAGACTAGTGCCATGTTCCTGTATCTTCAGTGGAGTCCCTAGGTTCTCCCTCAACACAAGATTATGGGGAAATGAAGAAAGGTTATCAGATAGGTGTGTCTATTGAAATCTACCTCAAAAACAAAAATCCTAATTCTGAAAGAGCTAGAACTTCTGAGGAGAATATGAATTGGTCTCCAGTCCATAGAGACTTATTAGAAGAGATCAAGAATGAGATTAAAATCAATTGGAAAAACTGGGAAAAGAAACCTAAAAGAAAATTGCAAGAGAAAATTAACACCTTGCAACTAGAAAAAATTCCTTAGAAAATACATTTGGGAGACTTCTGGCCAAGATGGCGGAGAGAAGACAGGCACAGTTCTAAAATCTCTTGATCTCTTCCCCATCTATCACATGAAACAAACCTCTTAAAAGAAATCCAAACCAGGAAACCCTGAAAGAAAAGCCAGGAGAGGAAAATCTACCTCAGGATTTGTCTCCCGTAGGAGTGTTGGCTGAGTACCAGCAGGTAAGTCTGGGCTCCAAGGGAAGATCAGCCCAGGATCAGGCAGATTAATAGCTGAATTGGAAACAGGAGTCTGAGGGCCAGAGAGCCAGACCTGCTGGATCAGCGGTAGGGCTGTAAGAAGGGGGCTTGGGTCCGAGGGGAAGTAGAGGTGCTGGTATTGGTGCTGTCCCCCTGGAGCTTGGGGAAGGGGTTGCAGGGAGAAGTCTGGTGCAGGAGAGCTGCTGATGCCATCCCTTGGCTCTTCAGGTCTGAGAAACTCTGAGTCCACGCCTCCATTGCACAGAGGCCTCCTCCCAAACAAATGGAAACTACTTCTGCCTCAGGCCCAGGTGTGTGAGCAGAGGAACCAGCCCAGCTGAGGAATGACCTCAGGCCAGGGCAAAGCCCACCATTGATTGAAGGCAAAAGAATTCAATAGTTATAACGCCACCCTTCAGGAAAAGGGAGAAAGCCTCCTAACCAAGGTCACAGACACTCAACCAGAACCTCCTAATGGCCAGCCACAGAAACTGCACTCAGTAAAGACTTTAGCGATCCCAAGTCCAGGTGAAACAGCCCCCTCCCCAACTCAAGGTCTTAGCATAATGAAAAAGGGTCAGCAGAAAGATGGATGCATAGAAAAATTCCTGGAAGGGAAAGACCCCAACTCAGAGAGATATGGAACCTCTGAGGAGAATACAATCTGGTCTCCAGCACAGAAAGACTTCCTTGAAGAAATAAGGAAGGAGCTTACAAATTTGGGAGAGACAATTAATACCTTGCAACAAGAAAACAAAACCTTAGAAAGTACAATTGGACAAACACAAAAGGAGAATAAATCTCTCAGATCCTCAAATGAGCAAATACAAAAAAAATTACTTCTCTCAAAACCTTAATTGGTCAAATGGAAAGCTCTTTGAAAAGTAGAATTGACCAATTGGAAAAGGAGTTACAAAAGGCTAATGAAGAAAACTCCTCCCCCCAAAAAAGAATGGAATCTACAGAAACTAATGACTCCATGAGACAGCAAGATTCAGTTAAACAAAATCAAAAACTAGAAAAAAATAGAAGCAAATGTAAAATACCTCATCAACAAAACCACTGACCTCAAGAATAGATTGAGGAGGGGCAACCTGAAAATTATAAGACTTCCAGAAAACATTGAATTAGAAAAAAAGCCTGGATTTATTATTACAGGATCTAATGATGGAAAACTTCCCTGACATCATGGAATGGGAGGGCAAAGTAGTTATTGAAAGAGTACATGGATCCCCACCAGAAAAAGATCCTAAAATGAAAACACCAACGAATGCTGTGGCCAAACTCCAGAACTATCAGATAAAAGAGAAACTGCTGCAGGCAGCCAGAAAGAAGCAATTTAAATATCAAGGAGCAACAGTAAGGATCACGCAGGACCTGGCTGCATCAACTTTAAGGGATTGAAGGGCCTGGAACGAGATATTTCGAAGAGCACTGGAGCTTGGAATGCAGCCAGGAGTCTACTTTCCTGCAAAGCTGGGCCTTCTCTTCTAGGGAAAAAGCTGAACATTTAACGAAATGGAAGATTTGCAAAAATTTCTGATGTAAAGACCAGAGCTAAACAGAAAATTTGGATATCAAACAGGAGGTTCAAGAGACACATGAAAAGGTAAAAAGGGGGGGGGGGGCGGTAAAAGGAAAAAATTGCAATCCAGTAAGTTGAAACTGGCTATATTCCAGCCTTTGGGGGGGGGGGGAGACACTCTCATAAATCCTGAGAAATGTAACTCTAACAGAGAGAATACACCTATCCAGAAAAGATGGCCATCCATGACCTATCCATGAGACTGCTATCTAATGGGATGTAACTGGCTTTAATCCCACTTGGGAGAAAGAATCTAATAACTCTCAGGAATTTTGACTCTATTCAATAGAATATACTGAACTAGAAGGGACAGACATTCAGAATTTTCTATGACCTAGATAGAATGATCTAAAAAATTACACTACCTCACTAAAAAGGGGGACAGGGAAAGAGATGGGAGGAGGGAGGGGATTGAATGGGACAAATCTCATTACACTAAGAGGTACAAAAAAGCCTATGGCAATAGAGGGGATGAAGGGAGGATAGGAGAAACACCTGAATCTTATTTTCATCAGACTTGGCTTAAAGTCAACCTACACAAACTCAGTTAACTTATAAAACATCTAACCTTTCAAGTATTAAAAGGGGAAAAGGGAAGGGGAGTGGGGAAAATAATTGGAAATAACAAAAGGAAAGGAAGGGAAAAGGGAAAAGGGAAAAAGGGAAAGGGGAAAGAAAGTGGAGGGTGATATAGGAGGGTAAACACATTGAAGGGGGTTGTGTTCAAAAACAAAATAATGGGGAATATGGATAAAGGGGGAGAAAAGGGGAAAAATACAAAAAGAGAGAAGATAGCACAGAGGGCAATAAAGAATTAGTAATTATAACATTGAATGTGAATGGGATGAACTCTCCCTTAAAATGAAAGCAAATAGCAGAGTGGATTAAAAACCAGAATCCTACAATATGCTGTTTACAAGAAACTCATTTGAAGCAGAGAGATACATATAGAGTAAAGGTAAAATGTTGGAGCAAAGTATATTTTCTTCAGCTGAAGTAAAAAAAGCAGGGGTAGCAATCCTTATCTCAGAAATAGCAGCAGCAAAAATAGATAGCATTAAAAGAGATAAGGAAGGAAACTTTATCCTCCTTAAATGTACCAAAGACAATAAAGTCATTTCAATATTGAATGTATATGCACCCAGTGGGACAGCACCCAAATACTTAGAGGAGAAGCTGAAAGAATTACAGGAAGACAAAGACAGAAAAACTGTAATAGTAGTAGACCTCAACCTTCCCACTATCAGATCTAGATAAATCAAATCATAAAACAAACAAGAAAGAAATTAGGGAGGTAAATAGATTGTTAGAAAAATTAGATATGGTAGACTTATGGAGGAAATTGAATGGGGATAGAAAGGAATATACTTTTTCTCTGCAGTACATGGAACTTATACAAAAATTGACCATGTACTAGGACATAAAAACCTAATGATCAACTGCAGAAAGGCAGAAATAGTGAATACATCTTTCTCAGATCACAATGCAATAAAAGTCATAGGCAATACTGGGCCAAGGAGATATAGACCCAGAGCAAATTGGAAACTGAATAACCTCATTTGGAAAAAAATGAGTGGGCCAAAAAACAAATTATAGAAAGAATTAACCATTTTATCCTAGATAATGATAATAATGAAACAACATACCAAAACCTATGGGATTCATTCAAAGCAATGCTCAGGGGATATATTATACCTCTAAATGCTTATATGAATAAATTGGATAAAGAGGAAATCAATGAACTAAACATGCAATTAAAAAAATCAGAGAAAGAACAAATTAAAAATCCCCAATCAAATATCAAATTAGAAATTTTAAAAATTAAAGGTGAAATTAATAACATAGAAGGCAAAAAACTATTGAATTAATAAATAAAACCAAAAGTTGGTATTATGAAAAAAACAATAAAATTGATAAACCTCTGGTCAATTTGATTAAAATAATGAAAGAAGAAAACCAAATTTCTAGTACTATAAATGAAAAAGGGGAACTCACCACCAATGAGGAGGAAATTAAAATAATAATTTGAAATTATTTTGCCCAACTCTAAGCCAATAAATTTGATAATCTAAGTGAAATGGATGAATATTTACAAAAATATAAGTTGCCCAGGTTAAATGAAGAAGAGATTAAATACCTAAACAACCGTATCTCAGAAAAAGAATTTCAACAAGCCATTATTGAATTCCCTAAAAGAAATCTCCAGGGCCTGATGGATTCACAATTGAATTCTACCAAGTATTTAAGGAACAATTGGTTCCAATTCTATATAAACTCTTTGGAAAAATAGGGAAAGATGGAACTCTGCCTAACTCTTTCTATGAAACCAATATGGTACTGATACCTCAACCAGGAAGAGGTAAAACAGAGAAAGAAAATTATAGACCTATTTCCGTGATGAATGTACATGCAAAAATCCTAAATAAAATCTTAGCAAAACGACTACAAGTCATCACTAGGATAATACATTATGATCAAGTAGGATTTATTGCAGAAATGATGAAATGGTTCAATATTAGGAAAACTGTTAGTGTACTCAATTATATAAATAACAAACCTATCAGAAACCATATGATCATATCAATAGATGCTGAAAAAGCTTTTGACAAAATACAGCATCCATTCCTATTAAAAACATTAGAGAATGGTGGAATAAATGGACTGTTCCTTAAAATAATTAGCAGTATCTATCTGAAACCATCAACAAGCATTATCTTCAATGCGAGAGGCTAGAGGCATTCCCAACAAGTTCAGGGGTCAAACAAGGGTGCCCATTATCACCACTACTATGCAATATTATATTAGAAATGTTAGCATCAGCAATTAGAGAAGAAAAAGAAATTGAAAGATTTAGAATTGGGAAGGAGAAGACAAAACTCTCACTCTTCGCAGATGACATGATGGTCTACCTAGAGAATCCCAAGAAATCATCTAAAAAACTACTGGAAACAATTAGCAATTTTAGCAAAGTTGCAGGTTATAAAATAAACCCCCATAAATCCTCAACTTTTCTATATATGTCTAGCAAGAAACATCAGGAAGAGATAGAAAGGGAAATCCCATTCAAAGTAACCTCAGATAGTGTAAAATATTTGGGAGTCTATTTGCCAAGACAGACTCAGAATCTTTTTGAAAAGAATTATAAAACACTTCTCACACAAATTAAATCAGATTTAAATAACTGGGCAAATATCAACTGCTCATGGAAAGGGAGAGCTAATATAATAAAAATGATAGTTCTACTAAAATTAACTATCTGTTTACTGCCCTACCAATCAAAATTGCAAAAAATTACTTTAATGAGTTAGAAAAAATTGTAAGTAAATTCATATGGAGAAATAAAAAGTCAAGAATTGCCAGGAGCTTAATGAAAAAAAAATGTAAATGAAGGTGGCTTAGCATTACCCGATCTAAAATTATATTATAAAGCATCAGTCATCAAAGCTGTTTGGTATTGGCTAAGAAATAGAGTGGTGGATCAGTGGAATAGATTAGGTGTAAAAGTAGGAGAGTATTATAGCAATCTGCTCTTTGATAAACCCAAAGAGTCTGGCCACTGGGATAGAAACTCCCTCTTTGATAAAAACTGCTGGCATAATTGGAAGTTAGTATTGAAGAAACTTAGATTAGACCAACACCTCACACCCTTATCAAGATAAAATCCAAATGGTTACAGGACATAGACATAAAAAATAATACTACAAGCAAATTAGAAATCAAGGACTAGTCTACCTGTCATATCTATGGAAAGGGGAACAGTTTATGACTGAGAAAGTATTGGAGAACATCACTAAAAACCAATTAGA
Organism: Macrotis lagotis; assembly: GCF_037893015.1. Taxonomy (NCBI): domain Eukaryota; kingdom Metazoa; phylum Chordata; class Mammalia; order Peramelemorphia; family Peramelidae; genus Macrotis; species Macrotis lagotis. The sequence continues at coordinate 53,699,448 of NC_133662.1, forward strand.
TGATTTCGATTACATTAAATTAAAAAGCTTTTGCGCAGATAAAACCAATGTAATCAAGATCAAAAGAAAAGTAGTAAATTGGGAAACAATCTTTACAATTAATGATTCTGACAAAGTTCTCATTTCTAAAATATACAGAGAACTGAGTTATATTTTTAAAACAAAAAGCCTTTCCCCAACTGACAAATGGTCAAAGCAAATGCAAAGGCAATTTACAGATGAGGAGATCAAAGCAATCCATAGCCATGTGAAAAACTGCTCAAAATAATTAATTATTAGAGAAATGCAAATTACAGCTTCTCTGAGCTACCGCCTCACACCTCTCAGATTGGCCAGTATAACCAGGAAGGACAATGAACATTGTAAGAAGGGATGTGGGAAATCTGGGACACTATTGCACTGTTGTTGTAGCTGTGAACTCATCCAATTCTTCTGGAGAGCTATTTGGAACTATGCCCAAAGGGAAACAAAAATGTGCATACCCTGTGACCCAACAATACCAATACTGGGTCTATACCCTGAAGAGATGAGTAAAAAGGGTAAAAGCATTACTTGTACAAAAATATTTATAGCAGCCCTGTTTGTGGTGGCAAAGAATTGGAAATCAAGTAAATGTCCTTCAATCGGGGAATGGCTTAGCAAACTGTGGTATATGTATGTCATGGAACACTATTGTTCTAATAGAAACCAGGAGGGATGGCATTTCAAGGAAACCTTGAGGGATTTGCATGAACTGATGCTGAGTGAGATGAGCAGAACCAGAAAAACACTGTACACCCTAACAGCAACATGGGAGTGATGTTCAACCTTGATGGACTTGTTCATTCCATCAGTGCAACAATTGGGAACAATTTTGGGCTCTCTGCAAAGGAGAGTACCATCTGTATCCAGATAAGGAGCTGTGGAGTTTGAACAAAGTACAAAGACTATTTCCTTTAATTTGGGGGGAAAAAACCAGATAGCTTATTGTCTGATCTGGTCACCTCTGAGAATTCTGTTGTCTTTAAGGATATGATTTCTCTCTCATCACACCTAATTTGGATCAAGGTACAACATGGAAACAAAGTAAAGACTGATGGAGTGCCATCTGTGGGGTGGGGGTGGGGGTAGGGAAGCAAGATTGGGAAAAAACTGTAAAACTCAAATAATATCTTTAATTAAAAAAAAAAGAAAATACAATTAGACAAGTATAAAAGGAAAATAATTCTCTCCAAACCACAACTGGGCAAATAGAAAACTCCTTCAAAAAGCAGTTGGAAAAGGTAAATGAAGAATATTTTTCTGTAAAAAATGAATGGAATAAATGAAAACTAATCACTTCATGAGACAACAACAATCTGTTAAATAAAACCAAAACAGCAAAAAAGGGAAGAAAATTTAAAATACTTCATCAGTAAAACTATTGATTTAGAGAATAAATCAAGAAGTGACAAGTGAAAAATCATTGGGCTTCCTGAACACATTGAGGATAAAAAAGCCTGGGCTAATATTTCAGGATATTTTGAAGGAAAATTACCCTGATATCACAGAAGTAGAGGCAAAAATATTTATTGAAAGAATACATGGATCCCATCTGGAAAGGGATCACAAAATGAGAACACCAAGGAATAATGGGGCCAAATTTTAGAATGATCAGATAAAAGAGAAAATCCTGCATGTTGCCAAAAAAAAAAAAAAACTAGATACCATGGAGCCACAGTGAGGATTACACGGGACCTGGCTATATTAACATTAAGGGATCGAAGGGCCTGGAATACAATATTCTGAAAAGCCAGGGAGTTTGGAATTTAGCCATAAATTCACTGTCCTCCAAATCTAAGTCTTCTCTTCCAGGGGAAAAGAAGGACATTTAATGCAATAGGAGACTTCCATTTTTTCCTGATGAAAAGACCACAGTTAAATAGAAAATTTGTGCTTCAAAGAGAAGACTCAATTGACACATGAAAAGTTAAGAAATGGAACAGAAAAAAATGAAACTGGCCTTATCTCCACCTAGACGAAAGATTCTCATAACTCTTGAGAATTATAACTCTATTAGAAAGAATATACTTAGCCGAAAGTAATGGACACTCAAGAACTGTCTGTGACATAGAATAAATTAAAAACAATATCCCCTTTAAAAGGGGGTGGCAGTAAACAGATGGGAGGGTAGAAGAGATTGAATGGGGTAAATCACATTATATAGAGTTACAAAGGATCTAATGCAATAGAGGGGGAAAGGGAGTAGTTGAGAATCACCTGAATATTACTCTCATTACCTTTCAAATATTTAAAGGAGAAAGGGGGAAGGGGGACAAAAAGGGGAACTAACAGAAGGGAAGGAAGAAAGAACAAAGGGGAAAAGGGAAAAAAAGGAGATGGGTTGGATGTAAAGCTCAAACACACTGAAGGAGAAGGCATTCTGAAGTAAAATACTGGGGAATATGGATAAAGCAGAAGAAGGGGACAAATACAAACAGAGAGAAGATAACATGGAGGACAATAAAGAGTTAGTAATCATAACTTTATATGTGATTGGGATGAACTCTCCCATAAAATGTAAGTGAATAGCAGAGTGGATTAAAAAACAGAATCCTACAATATGCTACTTACAAGAAACTCATTTGAAGGAGAGAGATGCATATAGAGTAAAGGTAAAAGGTTTGAGGAGAATGTGTTTTGCTTAAGTCAAAGTGAAAAATGCAGGGGTAGCAATCCTTATCTCACACAAGGCAGCTGCTAAAATAGATTTCATTAAGAGATAAAGGAAGGAAACTATATCCTCCTAAAAGTTAACAAAGATGATGAAGGAATTTCAGTAGTAAATATGTGTGCAAGTGTTATAGAATCAAAGTTCTTGGAGGAGAAGCTGAATGAAATATAGGAACACATAAAGATCAAAACTCTACTTGTGGGAGATATAAATCTGCCTCTCTCAGATTTATATAAATCTAAACATAAAATAAACAAGAAGGAAGTTAAGGAAGTTAAATAAAATCTTAGAAAACCTAGACATGATACCACTTTGAAGAAGATTGAATGGGAATAGAAATGAATATATTTTTTCCTTAAGTACATGGCACTTACACAAAAATTGATCATGCACTAGGGCATAAAAAAATCTTATAATCAAATAAAGAAAGGCAGAAAAAGTGAATACTTCCTCCTTAGATAATAATGCAATAAAAATTATGTGCAATAATGGGCCATGGAGTGACAGATCTAAAACTAATTGGAAACTTAATAAGTTCATTTTAAAGAACGAGTGAATCAAATAGCAAATTATAGGGAAAATTAATAATTTCATCCTTCATAATGACAATAACAAAACAACATGATAAACCTTATGGGAGACAGCCAAGACAGTTATTACAGGATATATTTTATCATTCACTACTTACATGAGTAATATAGAAAAAGAGGAAATCAATGAACTAAGCATGCAACTAGAAATATTAGACAAAGAACAAACCCAAAACCCTTAATTAAATACCAAATTAGAAATTCTAAAAATTAAAGGAGTACTTAATAAAATTTGAGAGCAAGAAAACTACTGAAATAATAAATAAGACCAAGAATTGGTTTTAAGAAAAAAATAAAATTGATGAACTGTTAGTAAATTTTTTTTAAAAAAGAAGAAAACCAAATGGCTTGTATCATAAGTGAAAAATATGAACTCACCACCAGTGAGGAGGAAATTAAAATAATAATTCAGAATTATTTTGCCTAACTGCCAATAAATTTGATAAACTAAGGGTAATGGGTGAATATTAACAAAAACATAAGTTTCCAAGCTTATATGAAGAGGAATTTATGTACCCAAATAATGTTATTCCAGGAAAAAATTCAACAAGCTATCATTGAACTCCCTAATAAAAATGTCCAGGGCCAGATGGATTCACAAGCATATTCTTTCAAACTTTCAAGGAGCAATTGGTACCAATTCTACAGAAATTCTTTGGGAAAATAGGTGAAGACAACACTATACCTAATTCCTTCTATTATAGTGCTGATAGCTAAACCAGGAAGAGTCAAAACAGAGAAAGAACATTATAGACCAATTTCCCTAATGAACATGGATGAAAAAAAACTTAAATAAAATCTTAGCAAAATGATTCCAGCAAGTTAATGCTAGGATAATAAACTATGATCAAGCAGGATGTATCCCAAGAATGCAGAGTTGGGTCTTATTAGGGAAAATTAAATCAAACTGTGATCATATGATTTTTCTCAATAGATGCTGAAAAAGCCTTTGAAAAAATACAACACACATTCCTAGTAAAATTCTAGAGGGCATAGGAATAAATAGATTGTTCCTTGGAATTATTATCAGTATTTATCTGAAACCATCAGCAAACATTATATGCAATGGGGTTACACTAGAGGCATTCCCAATAAGATCAAGGATGAAACAAGGAGGCCCATTATCACCACTGCTATTCAATATTGTATTAGAAATGTTAGCTTCAGCAATAAGAGAAGGGAAAAAAGTTGAATGAATTATAATTGGGAAGGAAGAGACAAAACTTTCATTCTTTGCAGATGACATGATGATAAACCTAGAAAATCCCCAGAAAAATCCTCTAAGAAACTACTAGAAATAATTAGCATTTTTAGCAATGTCACAGGATATAAAATAAATCCGCATAAATTTTCACCATTTCTATAGATGACTAGCAAGATACAGCAGGAGTTATAAAAGGAAACTTCAGACCATATAAAGTACTGGGGAGTCTATCTGTCATGGCAGAATCTGAAAATTTTGAAAACAATTACAAAGCACTTCTCACAGAAATAAAATCAGTTTTAAATAACTGGGCAAATATCAACTGCTCATGCATAGGCCAAGCTAATTTAATAAAAATGAAAATTCTCTCTAAATTAATCTGCATATTTAGTGCCTTATCAGTTAAACTTCCAAAAAATTACTTTAATGTGCTGGAAAAAAAAACTGTAACTCAATTCATATGCAGAAATAAAAAGTCAAGAAATTACAGGGATTTAATGAAAAAAAGTGCAGAAGAAGGTGGCTTAGCCTTACCAGATCTAAAATTATATTATAAAGCATCAGCCATTAAACAGCCTTGTATTGGCTAAGAAATAGAATGGTGGATCAATGAAATAGGTTAGGTCGAAAAGAGACACCAGGAAACAATTATAGTAAGCATCTGTTTGATAAACCCAAACAGTCCAGCCTCTGGGACTTCTTCAATAAAAACTCTTAGGAAAGTTGGTATGGAAGAAACTTGGATTAGACCAACATCTCACACCCTATACCAGGATTAGATCAAAATGTGTACAGTATTTAGACATAAAAGACAATTTTAGAAGCAAACTAGAAGATCAAGAAAAAGTTTATTTTTCAGATCTATGGAAAGTGAAACAGTTTATGACCAATAAAGAGATGGAGAACATCATTAAATAGAAACTAGATTATTTTGATTAAATTAAATGAAAAGACTTTGCACAAACAAAACCACTGTAACAAAGATCAAAAGAAATGTACTAAATTGGTAAACAATATTAACAACTATTTTTTTCTGACAAAGGACTAATTTCTAAAATATAGAAAGAACTGAGTCTAATTTAGAAAAAAATGGCATTCCCCAATTGACAAATAGTCAAAGGATATGCAGAAGCAATTCATAGATGAGGAAATCAAAGTGATCTATAGTTATATGAAAAATTGCTCTAAATCATTACTTATTATAGAAATCCAAATTAAAGTATATCTGAGACACCATCCCACACCTCTCTGACTCTCCAATATGACCAGAAAGGACAATGTTATCAGTCAGTATTGGAAGGGATGTGGGAAATCTGGGACACTAATAGTTTGTTGGAAGAGTGACCTCCTTTTTGTAGAGCAGTATGGAATTATGTACAAAAAGCAATAAAAATGTGCATACCCTTTAATCCAGCAATACCACTACTGGATTGAACCCTGAGGACATCATGCAAAAGGGTAAAAATATCACTTGTACAAAAAGATTCATATCTGCCCTGTTTGTGATAGCAAAGTATTAGAAATCAAGTGAATGGAATTTAGAGAGGCCTGGAAAGGCTTGCATGAATTGATGCTGAGAGAGTTGAGAAGAACCTTGTACACTCTAACAGTACCTTAATGTGCTGCAGTTCTAAGTTAATGTGTTGCAGAGAAAAGATGAAGAGAATTGCAAATGTAGAAATTGGGCGGAGATGAAAATTGACTACCGCCTACTCTTGAGATGTAAATTGATTGCCATGGAAAAGATATATAGATTTATGATTGTAACAAAATTTGTAAAATTTAAGACTGCTAATCTTGTCAAATTGTGTGAAGAGATCCCCATTCTTGATGTAAATCAAATTTCATTGATTCATTGTTTAATGTAAAATGTGTATCCTGATCTCCTTAGGCTTTACCCTCTCCCTAATTCTGGGTCCAGTAAAGGGGAAGGGAATCTTTCTTTTGCTCTCAGGATAAATACAAGCTTATGAAAATCTGGGTGGGACCTCTGCTCAGGGTTAGTCTTCTCTGACTTGCTGGCCTAGTCAATGCTGCTTAGTTGTTCTTTTCTCTCTCTTAACCTTACCTATCATTTTCTTACGTTTTGTAACTTCATTTAGTAAATTTTCATTTTCTTTCCACCCTTGCTTTCCGAAGGATGAATAATGATTCCTCATAGGCAGAACTGAACTCAAGTAACCATCAAATGGACTTATTCATTCCATCAATGCAATAAGTGAGGACAATCTTAGAGCAGCTGCCACAAAGAATACCATCTGTATCCAGGGAATTAATTGTGGAATATAACTACATAATTTTGTTATCTCTAATATTTTATTTTCTTCTCAACAAGATGATTTCTTTCATAATACATTCAATGATTGGTGTGAAGGGGCAGTAACAAAGCCTTTGAAAGTTCATATAACATCTAGAATTTGGGGTTTCATGGCCCCTCTCCTACCTTGAGAGAGGTGTGTCATTAAAATATCTTAATAAAAACCATTTTAATCACTCTGGACTAAATAAAAACAAGTCATTTATAACATAGTGTCAGGATTTAGGAAAAGATATTGACAAAAGTCAAACTGAATGAATTAATACAAAAAATTGGATATCTCCATTGTAAGTAAAAAAAGCTCATAAATCAATGAGCTCAAAGATGAAGGGATTATTCAATAATTTTTTTTTCTTTGAAGCTATGAGAAAAAGGGACTATGGAATAATTTAGTCTTAACATTCATAGTTACTTTATAGCTCTAATGTTCTTGTTTTGTTATGTTTTATCATGTACAGAATTTGAAGGAAAATCATAATTCTCTAGTTCAGAGGTAATACATACGGCTTTAAACAATATTGGTCACATTAATTTAAATTGCCCCCCTGAGTGTCATTTATTATTTTTTATTTATTTAAGGCAATGGGGTTTGAGTGACTTTTGCCCAAGGTCACACAGTTAGGCAACTATGAATCCAGATTTGTACACAGGTCTTCCTGTCTCCAGGACCGGTATTCTACCCACTGCACCACCTAGCCATCCCTCTTACATGCCATTTAAACAATGAGTTCATACTGGTATCCATTTCTTTGATTATCCTTTTAAAAATATCATTTGTAATTCACTTTTTACTTTTTTTAAACTGTTTTCAAAATTCTCCCCCTTCCTTTTGTGCTTTCCCTATACATGGAGAAGGTGAACAATGTAATACCCATTATATGTGTGAAGTCATGTAAAGAAGATTTTTGTTTTAAACATTTTGGAAAAAAAAGTAAAAGAGAAACTTCAATCCACATTCAGAGTTAATGAGTTCTCTCTGGAGGTGATTAGAATTTTCTATCAAAAGTCATTTGGAAGAGAAGTAATCAGTAGTAAATAACTATAGTGTTCTAATATTTGGTAAAGCCTAATTCCAAATTTGTGGGGGCAAAAACACATTATTTGACAAACTTTCTTGGAAGTAAAGTTTGGCAGAAAATAGGCATTGAACAACATTTCACACTGTATTGCAAAAAAAAGGTAAAATTTGATATTACGACATAAAGTATGATAAAAGTAATTTGAAGAAGTTTGGAAAAATTTACCAAATTTATAAATAAGGATTGAATTTATGACTTAACAAGAGAATGAATCTCAATAAATGATATGGATAATTTGGATAAAGGAAAATTGAAAAGTTTTCCCCAGACAAAGCTAATACAACTAAAAATAGAAGGAAAAGAGAAACTGGGAAAAATCATAGTGTTACTCTGCTAAAGTCTTCATTTTTGAAATATATAGACAACTCAGTCAAATATATAAAAGTACCATTCCCCAATTAATAAATGATGACAGAATATGAAAAGATATTTTTCAGGAAATATATTAAAATCATCAATACACATGATAAATTTTCTGAAGCAGCTACCTGACACAGGGGGAAGCCAGGAGTCAAAGTGAATAGAACACTGGAGGATGTGAGTTAAATCTGGCCTCAGACACCTAAAACCTACATAGTTATATGACCTTGGGGGAGTCACTTAACCTTATTGCCTTTCAAATATCAAAAAATATTTTTAAAAGCTAAAAAAAGGGGGCAGCTAGATGGCCAAGTGGATAGAGCACTGGCTCTGGAGTCAGGAGTATCTGAGTTAAAAGGCCTCAGGCACTTAATAATTACCTAGCTGTGTGGCCTCGGGCAAGCCAATTAACTCCATTTTCCTTGCAAAAACCCCAAAAATAACCCAAAAAAGAAAAATATTCTGAATCACTACTGATTATGGAACTTCAGGGTAACACAAATCTAGGGTACCATTCCATGACTATTAGAATGGCTTCACTGTGTATCAGACTTGGGAAAAAATGTAGGGCTTCCAGGGCTGAACCAAGGTGGTGGCATGAAGCTAGCATTCCTGGAGCTTTTCCACTATACAGGCTAAATGAAGCCTTTAAACAGACATTAAGGAAATAGGTACCACCAAAAATTGGCATGATCAAAGCAAGTTTTCAACTGCAGACATCATGCAGAATCTTCAGTGAAGGTCTGTTGCATTGGGGAAAAAGAGGAAGTAAAATTCAGATTGACAGGAGAGGAGGAAGCCACTAGGAGGCTTTTATCCACAGTGCAGTCCAGGTACCAACAACTTGAAAATAGTAAACCATCATGAAGGGTCCCACCCCCAAAGAAAGTCTTTACCCTGGGAACACTTACAAAAGACAGGACTGGGTTGGGAACAAACCACTGAAAAACAGAACCTGAACATAAAGGAGGAGGCAAACCTCTGAAAAAGCAGTGCCTGGGCTGCCTAGCCAGCATCTTGACCAGGGATCAGACTCTAGTTCTGTCATAAAAAAACTTAGTTCTATACAACCTATATCACAGGAACAGAGCTCAAACTATCAAAATGGGCAAAAAAAGATAAAAAAAAGCATTCTGGGCAGCTAGGTGGCACAGTGGATAAAGCACCGGCCCTGTAGTCAGGAGTACCTGGGTTCAAATCTGGTCTCAGACACTTAATAATTACCTAGCTGTGTGGCCTTGAGCAAGCCACTTAACACCATTTGCCTTGCAAAAAAACCTAAAAAAGAAAAGCATTCACCATAGAGAGCTACTATGCAGATAAAGATGATAACAATGCCTCCTCAGAAGAAGAAAGCACTGAAAAATTAACTACATGTGAAATCTGAAAAGAATCTATGAACTGGACTCAAATTCTAAACATAATAGATGAGCTTAAAAAAGAATTAAAAAACCAAAGTAGACAGGAAGAAGAGAAATGGAAAAAAAGAAATGAGAGTCATGTAGGATAACAATGAAAAATTGACTGAAGAAATGAATTTCTTTAGAAGTCAAAAATAGGACTTCCGGCCAAGATGGCAGAGAGAAGACAGGCACAGTTTGAAAGTCTCCTGATCTTTTCCCATCTATCAGATGAAACAAACCTCTTAACAGAAATCCAACCCACTAAACGCCGAAATAAAAGCCAAGAGAAAGAATATCTACCTCAGGATATGTCTCCCACAGAAGTCCTGGGCGAATCCAGGCAGGGTGAGTCTGGGCACAGAGGGCAGATCAGCCCCAGATCAGTCTGATTAGCAGCTGAATTGGAGCCAGGGAGTCTGAGGGCCTGAGGGACAGACCTACAGGACCAATGCTGGGGCTATACCACGAGGGCTTGAGTCAAATAGGGAGCAGAGGCACTGGTTTTGTCGCTGACCCTCTGGAGCTTGCCAAAATGGTTTGGGGGAGAGTTCCAATGCAGAAGAGCTGTGGACATCATCCCTGGGTTCCTTGGGTCTGAGGAACTATGAGTCCACTCCTCCATTGAAGCTGAGGCCTCTTCCCAGAAGAAACAATAGCAGACTACTTCTGCCTCCGGCACAGGTGTGTGAGGAGAAGAACCAGCCCAGCTAACAATAGGGAGAGGAATGATCTCAATCCAGGGTAAAGTCCACCATTGATTGAAGGCAAAAGGATTCAATAGTTTCAACCCCTAGTTTCAAGTTAAGGGAGAAGGCCACAATCAAGGGCACAGACACTCCAGTGAAAGCAACCAGCACCTCCTACTGGCAAGCCAGAGAAATTACACTCAGTGAGTAAAGCCTCTAGAAATCCCAAGCCCCTGTCAACCAGCCCTTCCCCAACTCAAGGTGTTAGGAAAATGAAGAAAGGTCATTGGAAAAGTGGATCCATAGAAAAATTCTTTGAAGGAAAAGACCTTAACTCAGAGAGCTAGAACCTTTGAAGAGAATATGAGCTGGTCTTCATCAGAGAAAGACTTCCTTGAAGAAATAAGGAAGGAGTTTAAAAATCAATTGGAAAATTAGGTAAAGACAATACCTTGCAACAAGGAAATAAATCCTTAGAAAATACAATTGGATAAATAAAAAATGAAAATAAATATCTCAGATCCTCAATTGGGCAAATGCAAAAAGATAAGAATTCTCTCAAAATTTCAATTGGTCAAATGGAAAGGTCTTTCAAAAGAAGAACTGACCAATTGGAAAAGGAATCGCAAAATGTTAATGAAGAAAATTACTCCCTAAGAAAAAGAATGGAGTCTGCAGAAACTAATGACTTTATGAGACTGCAAGAGCCAGTTAAACAAAATCAAAAATAGACAAAAAAAAAAGAAAATGTAAAATACCTCATCAGCAAAACCACTGACCTTGAGAATAGGTCGAGGAGGGGCAACCTGAGAATTATTGGACTTCCTGAAAACATTGAAGAGAAAAAAATCCAGGACTTAATATTAGAGGATATAGTGATGGAACATGGCCCGATATCATGGAAACAAAGGGCAAAGTAGTCATTGAAAGAATACATCGATCCCCTCCAGAAAATATCCTAAAATTAAAACACCAAGAAACGTTTTGGCCAAATTCCAGAACTATCAGGTAAAAGAGAAAAATCCTGCAAGCAGTCAGAAAGAGACAATTTAAATATCATGGAGCCACAGTAAGGATTACAATGACCTGGATGCATCAACATTAAGGGATCAAAGAGCCTGGAATGAGATATTTTGAAGAGCAAGGGAGCCTGGAATGTAGCCACGAATCCACTATCCTACAAAGCAGAACCTTCTCTTCCCAGGAAAAAGATGGACATTTAACAAAATGGAAGAATTCCAAAAATTCCTGATGAAATGACTAGAGCTAAATAGAAAATATGGACAACAAACAGGAGGTTCAAGAGACAAATGAAAAGGTTAAAAAAATGGTGGCAGTAAAAGGGAAAGAAAGCTGCTATCGAATAAGTTGAAACTGGCTATATTCCAGCATGGGGAAAAAGACTCATAAGTCTTGAGAACTGTAACTCTAACAGAGAGAATATACTTAGCCAGAAGTGATGAGCATTCATGACCTATCCATGAGACAACTATCCAATGGGATGTAACAGGCTCTAAACCCACTTGAGAGAAAGACTCTAATAATTATCATGAATGTTAACTCTATTAAACAGAATGCACTTAGCTAGAAGTGATGGATATTCAGAATTTCCTATGACTCAGATAGAATGATCTAAAAAACACTACTTCCTTAAAAAGGGAGACAGGAAGGAGATAGGAGTAGGGTGGGGGGGATTGAATGGGGTAAATCTCATTACACTAAGAGGTACAAAATACCTATGGTAATAGAGGAGAAGAAGGGAGTAGTTGAGAAATACCTGAATCTTCTTCTCATCAGACTTGGCTTAAAGTCAATTTACACATACTTGATTAACTTAAAAAACATCTAACCTTTCAAGTATTATAATGGGGAAAGGGGAGGGGGATGAAGAAAGGCGGGGAAGTTGGGGGGAAAAGGGGAACTTACAAAAGGAAGGGAAGGGAAAAGGGAAAAAAGGGAAAGGGGAAAGAAAGTGGAGGAGTGATATCACAGGGCAAACACACTGAAGGGTGTGATATTAAAAAACAAAATACTGGGGAAAACAGATAAAGGGGGGAGGGGGAAATAGAAACAGAGGGAAGATAGCATGGAGGGCAATAAAGAATTAGTAATCATAACTTTGACTGTGAATGGGATAAACTCTCCCTTAAAATGTAAGTGAATAGCAAAGTGGAATAAAAACCAGAATCCTACAATATGCTGCTTACAAGAAGCTCATTTGAAGCAGAGAGAAAGAGATACATATAAAGATAAAGGTTGGAGAAAAACATATTTTGTTTCAGATGAAGTGAAAAAAGCAGGGGTACCAATCTTTATCTCAGACAAAGCAGCTTCAAAAATAGATAGCATTAAAAGTGATAAGGAAGGAAAATTTATCCTCTTAAATGGTACCGTAGACAATAAAGTTATTTCAATATTGAATATATATATATATATATATATATATATATATATATATATATATACATCCAATGGGATAGCATTGAAATTCTTAGAAGAGAAGCTGAAAGAAATACAGGAAGACAGACAGCAGAAATCTACTAGTGGGAGATCTCAACCTCCTGTTCTCAGTTCTAGATAAATTGAATCATAAAATAAATAAGAAGTTAATGACATCAATAGATTGTTAGAAAAACTAGATATGGTAGCCTTATGAAGGAAATTAAATGGAGATAGAAAGGAGTATATCTTTTTCTCTGCAGTACATGGAACTTATACAAAAATTGATCATGTACAAGGACATAAAATCCTAATGATCAACTGCAGAAAGGCAGAAATAGAGAATACATTTATCTCAGATCACAATGCAGTGAAAGTCATATGCAATACTGGGCCAAGGAGATATAGACACAGAACAAATTGGAAACTGAATAACCTCATTTTAAAGAATGAGTGGACCAAAAATCAAATTGTAGAAAGAATTAACCATTTTATCCTAGATAATGACAATAATGAAACAACATACCAAAACCTATGGGATTCACTCAAAGCAGCTCTCAGGGGATATATTATATAATCTTTAAATGCATACATAAATAAATTAAAGAAAGAGGAAATCAATGAACTAAACATGCAACTAAAAAAATTAGAGAAAGAACAAATCAAAAATCCCCAATTAAATACCAAAGAAGAAATTCTAAAAATTAGAGGAGAAATTAATAAAATTGAAAGCAAAATAAACTATTGAATTAATAAATAAAACCAAATGTTGGTTTATGAAAAAAATAAAATTGATAAGCCTCTCATCAATTTGATTTAAAAAAAAGAAGAAAACCAAACTGCTAGTATCATAAATAAAAAAGGTGAACTCACCACCAATGAGGAGGAAATAAAAGTAGTCATTCAAAATTATTTTGACCAACTCTGAGCCAATAAATTTGATAATCTAAGTGAAATGGATGAATATTTGCAAAAATATAAGTTGTCCAGGTTAAATGAAGAGGTGATTAAATACCTAATTAACCCTCTCTGAGAAAAAGTAATTCAACAAGCCATCATTAAACTCCCTAAGAAAAACTCTCCAGGGCCAGATGGATTCACAAGTGAATTCTATCAAACATTAAAGGAACATTTGGTTCCAATTCTATATTAACTCTTTGGAAAAATTGGTGAAAATGGAACTCTGCCTAACTCATTCTGTGACAGCAATATGTTGCTGATACTTTATCCAGGAAGAGTTAAAACAGAGAAAGAAAATTATAGACCTATCTCTCTGATGAATATAGTACAAAAATCTTAAAAAAAATCTTAGCAAAATGATTACAACAAGTTATCACTAGGACAATATATTGTGATCAACAAGGATTTATTCCAGGAATGCAGGGCTGGTTAAATATTAGAAAAACTGTTAGTATAATCAATTATTTCAACAACAAACCTATCAGAAATTATGTCATCATATCAATAGATGCTGAAAAAGCTTTTGACAAAACACAGCATCCATTACTACTAAACACAGTAGAAAATAAATGGACTGTTCCTTAGCATAATTAGCAGTATCTATTTGAAACCACCAACAAGCATTATATTCAATGGGGAGAGGCTAGAGGCAGTCTCAATAGGATCAGGTTTGAAACAAGTGTGCCCATTATCACCACCACTATTCAATATCGTATTAGAAATGTTAGCTTCAGCAATTTTAGAAGAAAAAGAAATTGAAGTAATTAAAATTGAGAAGGAAGAGACAAAATTCTTACTCTTTGCAGATGACATGATGGTCTACCTAGAGAATCCCAGGAAATCATCCAAAAAACTACTGGAAAAAATTAACAATTTTACCAATGTTTCAGATTATAAAATAAGCCCTCATAAATCCTCAACTTGTCTATATATGTCTAGCAAGATACAGCAGGAAGAGCTAGAAAGAGAAATCCCATTCAAAGCAATCTCAGACAGTATAAAATGTCTGTGAGTCTACTTGCCAAGACAGACTCAGGAACTTTTTGAAAACAATTAGAAAACACTTCTCATACAAATTAAATTAAATTTAAATAACTGGGCAAATATCAACTGTTCATGGATAGGTAGAGCTAACATAATAAAAATGATAATTTTACCAAAACTAAACTACCCCTTTAGTGCCCTTCAAATCAAAATTCCAAAAAAATTAGTTTAATGAGTTAGAAAAAAATTGTAAATAGACTCATAGGCAGAAATAAAAAGTCAAGAATTTCCAGGAATTTAATGAAAAAAGTGCAAAAGAAGGGGGCTTACCCTACCTGATCTAAAATTATATTACAAAGCATCAGTCATCAAAACTGTTTGGTATTGGCTAAGAAAGAGAGTGGTGGGCCAGTGGAATAGACTAGGTGAAAAAGCAGGAGACAAACATAGTAATCGGCTGTTTGATAAACCCAAAGAGTCCAGCCATTGGTATAAAAACTCCCTCTTTGATTTCTTACTGCTGGGATAATTGGAAGTTAGTATGGAAGAAACTTAGATTAGACTAACACCTTACACCCTTTACCAAGATAAGATTCAAATGGGTACAGGATTTGGACATAAAAAATATACTATAAGCAAATTAGGACATCAAGGATTAGTTTACCTGTCATATATATGGAAAGGAGAGCAGTTTATGCCTAAGGAAGAGATGGAGAACATCACCAAAAACAAATTAGATGATTTCAATTACAGTAAATTAAAAAGCTTTTGCACAAATAAAATCACTGTAACCAAGATCAAAAGAAATGTAGTAAATTGGGAAACAATCTTTATAACTAGTAATTCTGACAAAGGACTCCTTTCTAAAATATACAGAAAACTGCATCATATTTTTAAAAGAAAAATTGAAAAAATTGAAAAATGGTCAAAGGATATGCAAAGGCAAATTAAAGATGAGGAAATCAAAGCAATCCATAGTCATGAGAAAAAGTGCTCTAAATCATTAATTATTAAAGAAATGCGAATCAAAGCTTCTTTGAGGTATCACCTCACACATCTCAGATTGGCCAATATTACCAGAAAGGATAATGATCATTGCTGGGTTCTGGGAAATCTGGGACACTATTACACTGTTAATGTGAACTGTTAGCTGTGAACTCATCCAACTTTTCTGCAGAGAAATTTGGAACTGTGTCCAAATGGCAACAAATATGAGCATACCCTTTAATCCAGCAATACTACTACTGGGTCTATACCCTGAAGAGATGATGAAAAAGGGTAAAAACATCACTTATAAAAAATATTCATAGCATCCCTGTTTGTGGTGGCAAGGAATTGGAAATCAAGAAATGTTCTTCAATTGGGGAAATCGCTTAGCAAACTGTGTTATATGTATATCATGGACCACTATAGTTCCATTAGAAACAAAAAGCGATGGGAATTCAGGGAAGCCTGGAGGGATGTTCATGAACTCATGCTGAGTGAGATGAGCAGAACCAGAAAAACACTGTACACCCTAGCAGCAACATGCGGATGATGTTCAAACTTGATGGACTTTCTAGTTCCATCAGTGCAACAGCCAGTTTTGGACTGTCTGAAATAGAGAATACTATCTGTATCCAGATAAAGATCCATGGAGTTTAAACAAATTTCAAGGAATATTCCCTTTAATTTAAAAAAAAAAAACAGATATCTTATTGTCTCATCTTGTTATCTCTTACACTTTTTTTTCCTTCCTTAGTGATGTGATTTCTCTTTCATCACACTCAGTTTGGATCAACATACAGCATGGAAACAAAAAAAAAAAAAGAAAAAATGCTCCAAATCACAATTGATTAGAGAGAAATGCAAATTAAAACAACAATGAGGTATCATCTCACACTTATTAGATTGGCCCAGATGAGAAAAATGGAAGATGATCAAGATGGAGACATTGTGGGAGGATTGATACATTGATGTTTTGCCAGTGGAGTTGTGAACGGATCCAAACTTTATGGAGAACAATATAGAAATATGCCCAAAGAGCAATAAAACTGTTCATGCTCTTTGACTCAACAATTCCAATTCTGGCACTATATCTGGAAAAAATTGTAAAAAATGGGGAAAGTCATACATGTTCCAAAATATTCATAGCAGTTCTTTTTTGTAGTGGCAAATAATTGGAATTTGAGGGGATGCCCATTAACTAGGAAATGGTCAAACAAGTTATGGTACTTGAATACTATGGTATATTAGAAACCACAAATGGTCAGCCTCTAGAGAAGCATGGAATGACTTAGGGGATCCGATGCTGAGTAAAAGTAATAGAGCCAAGAGAGCAATGTGCATATCAACAACATTATGAGATGAACAACCTTGATGGAAGTCACTCCTCCGGATCGTCCAGAGAGCTAGGATAACTTTATTAGACTGGTTATAGACTATGTTATCCCCAGCCACAGGAAGAAACCCAAAAACAAAACAAAATACACAGTGGTAAAAAACCAGCCCTTTCAAATGTGATGAACACTTCATAAAAATTATCTCTTATGCATTTCTTTCCCTTAATCCTAATTCCTTATGCCAAAAATTAATCAATTGTAAATATGTATAACAAAATTTGTATGTAAAATGCTAACCTGAATTTTCCCTACTTTGGGGGGGGGGGAGGGAAAGAAGGGTGGAGGGAAATATTGTAACTTGTAAATATGCATGTACAAATGGACTAAAATTTTTAAAAATAATTTAAAAAATAAGGACTAAAAAAAAAGTAAAAATAACCATCTAGAAAATGAAAATAATTCTTCAAAAAATAAAACTAACTTTAAAAGCAATGCAACTAATCCAAAACTCAAATTGACCAATTGAAAACTGAAGAAAATAAAACCTTAAAAATTAGAATTGGACAAATAGAAACCAATGAATATATAAGACATCAAGATTTCATCAAACAAAGTTAAAAGGCTCAAAAAACTACAGGAAAACATGAAGTACCTTTAAAAAAAACAAACATCCTTGAAAATAGATACAGGAGAGATGGTTTATGAATTATTGCATTTCCAGAAGGCCTAGATCAAAAAAAATTCTGGAAAATATCTTTCAGGAAATTATAGAGATCACAAAAACAAAGATATGCAGTTATGAATACACAGAATTCCTCCAGAAAGAGATTCCAGGATAAAACCTCCAAGAACTATCATAGCCAAATTGCAAAATTCTCAAATCAATTAGAAAATACTGCAAGCAGCACAAAAAGAAGCAATTTAAATGCAGAGGAAACACAATCTGATTTGCACAGAATTTATTAGGTTCTGATTGAAAGGATCAGAGGCTCTGGAACAAAATATTTTGGAGGGCATTTGACTTTGGATTGCTATCATGAATTTACTACCCTGAAAAATTCAGCATATTCTGTCAGGGGAAATGACATATATTCAACAACATGGAGAACTTCCAAAGTTTTCTGAAGAAAGCCGAGAACTGAACAGAAAATTCAATCTCCAAATACAAGAAATGTATAAAAAGAGAAATGGAAAGGGGGAAAAAAACAAACAAATAAAAATGTTAATCAAGTTCATTACACCCAATCAAGGGAGGATATAACACTTGTAACTTTGGAAAATTGTATTTCTATTAGGATGGCTGGGGGGGGATTGAATATGATTGAAGAGATCAAAGAAAGAGTTTGGGCAATACACTTTTAAGAATTTATCAAGGAAAATTATCCAAAATAAAAACTTCAAGGAATACTGTGTCAAAATTTCAGAATTATCAGCTAAAGGAGAAAATACTGCAAGTAGTCAAAAAATAAACATTTCAAATATCAAGGAATCACAATCAGGATTATGTAGATCTCAACAGCTTCAACATCAGAAACCCTTTTATATAATATTCCAAAGGGTTGCAATTCAGCCTGGATTAAAGGCAAGGATCAACTACTAAATTCCACATATTTTTCAGGGAAAATTATGAACATTCAGCAAAATTGAGCATTTTCAAACTTTCCTAATAAAAAGATCAGGATGAATAGAAAATTCTATTTTCAAATGCAAGATTCAAGAAATATCTAAAAAGGTAAATGGAAGGAAATAATATTAATTAATAAGATTATTTCATACATAGGAAAAGACTTGTAACTCTTGAGAATTGTATTTTTATTACAGTATTTGAAGAAGTATACTTAGGCAGATGGTATGGGAATAAGTAAATTATGATTCAGTGATATTAAAGTAGAAATAAATAAGACTTGAAAAATAAGGATATTTCTAGGAGAAGAAGGGGAGGAAAGAGAAGATAAATCACATCACTTGAAGAGGCAAAAAGAACCTATTACAGTAGATAGAAAGAAGAGAAGTTTCAATCAACCTTTGATTAAATTTTGCTTTTATCAAGTTTGATTCAAAGAAGGAGTAACATAATTCCAACTGAGTTTAGAAATTTATATTGCCCTATATGGAGAGAAGCAAATACAGAATTATATATAAATCATCACTGTGTATGTGAATTGGGTGGACTCTTAAATAAAACAGTAATGGATAGTAGAATGCATTAAAAACCGGAATCCTACAATAGAATGTTTACAAGAAATAAATTTGAAGAAGAGAAACAAACACAGAGTTATTATAAAAGTCTGGAGAAGAATATATTATACTTTGATGTTAAAAAAACAGTGTTAGCAATCTTGATCTTGGAAAAAGCAAACAAAAATAGACCTAATTAGAAATAAGTAAGGAAACTACATCTTTTTAAAAATATACTATAGATAATGAATCAGCAGCATTATATTATTATTAAAAATATTAAGCATAAATGTACCAAATGGAATAGCATAAAAATTCCTAGAGGACAAAGTAAATTACAGGGAAACAGAAAAGTTATGCTACTCAGGGGGACTTCAACTTCCCCTGCTCTCAAAATTAGATAAATCTAAGATCAAAATTAAAAAATGAGGAAGATAAGAAGGTAAATATTATTTTAGAAAAATTAGATATGATAGATTTCTAGAGAAACATGAATAGGGATAGCTAGGAATAGTTACCTTTTTTATAATGATACATAGCACCTCCAAAATCTTGACCATGTATTAGGTCATAAAAACCTCACAATAGGGGTGGGGGAGTGGGGATGCTGCCAAGATGGTGGCTTGATGACAGGCTTTCCCAGAAACTATATTCCAAAATATTTCTAAAACTTTATAATTATGACTCTAAGAAAATTTTTGAGTGACAGAATACATGTAAATGTCCTGTGAGGCAATTCTCCAGTATAAGGTATTTTGGAAGATTGAAGAAAGACTCTGTTCCATAGGATTAGATGGGACAGCAGCACTGCTCAGGATCACTGGGCAAGAACAAAGGAGTTCCAGCCATCCAGAACCATCCTGTGGGGAACCTAGGTCCCTGGGAGCATTGGCTCCTGGCAGGAGAAGCAGTTTTCTGACCTACCAACCCAGGGACCAAGTACAACTTGTCAAATCAGTGAGGAAACATCTGTCAGAGAGAGTGGGGAGGCAGCATGGCCCTCAATGCAGCCCAAATCCAAGGAAATGGAAAAAGGCCCACAAAGCCACCCAGCAGCAAGCTATTCAGCCACTGTCCCAGAGTGCTCAGCCCACAGAAAATAAGGGGGTGGGGGGAGACTGTCCCGGTTTCTCTTCTTTCCCTGGGACAGGACTCTTGTGCTTTGTCCATGTTCAGGCCCTGTTCACAGGCACAGACTGTCATAGAAGAGCAGGGACCCTCTTCACAGTTCCAGCGCTGAGGGATGTGCTTATGCTCAACTACAGACTAAAGCACAGACCAGGAGAGCAGGCAGAACCTCTCATAAGACTTTGAAGCAACTGAGGTCCTTGCAGTGCTGTCCCAATAACACTAAAATGCTAGGGAAGCATCCCAAAACCAAGGCCCAGGCTGGGAAAAAAGTAAAAGGGAAAAAAAGGGAACCTGAACATAGATAATTACTTTGGTCCCTTGAAGGATCAAAACACACACTCAGAAGATTAAAAAGTCCAAATGTCTATATCCAAAGTCTCCAAGAACTATAGGAAATGGATCTAGGCTATGGCAGAGCTCAAAATATATCTTGAAAATCAAGTAAAGGAGGTAGAGGAAAAATTGGGAAGAGAAATGAGTGAGATGTAGGAAAACATAAAAAGCAAGTCAGCAGCTTAGTCGAAGAGATAAAAAAATGCTGAAGAAAACAACATGTTAAAAAGCTGTTTAGGTCAAATCAAAAAAGCAGTCCAAAAATTAATGAGAAGAATCCTTTGAAAATCAGAATTGTCCAGATGAAAAAGGAGATAAGAAAGGTCTTGAAAGAACACAACTCCTTCAAATGACTTTGCAAGGAATCAAGAAACCATAAAACAATACCAAAAGAACGAAAATGTGAACTATCTCATTGCAAAGACAACTGACCTGGAAAACAGATCTAGAAGAGACAGTTTAAATACTATTGGGCTACCTGAAAGTCATTATCAGGAAAAGAGACTTGACTTAATTTTTAAAATATTTCTACAGGAAAATTTCCCAGATATCCTAGAAGCAGAGGGCAAAATAGAAATTGAGAGAATCCACCTCTTTTCCTGAAAGAGATCCAAAAAAAAAATAGTCAGCAGTAATATTATAGCTAGTTTCCAGAATTACCAAGTCAAGGAGAAAATATTAAAAGCAATTAGAATGAAACAATTCAAATATCATGTCACTGCAGTCAGGATTGCACAGGATTTAGCAGTATCCACATTAAGGCTCTTAGGGCTTGGAATATTATATTCCAAAATCAAAAGAGCTTGGAATGCAACTGAAAAGATGGAAATTCAAGGAAATAGGGGAATTTCAAAATTCCTGCTGAAATGGCCAGAGCTGAACAGAAAGTTTGATCTTCAAATTTAGGACTCAGGTGAAGCATAGAGAGCGTGAATGAGAAGGGTAAATTATGAGGGATTTAATGCTCATGAGCTATGTGTATTCCTGCATGGTAAGATGATACTGATAATACTCATATGAACCTTATCGTTTATTAGAGGAGTTAGAAGGATCATATGCAGACAAGGCACAGGATGGGGCTGATGTTTAAGTTATAATATATTGTAAAAATTAAATCAATTGGTGAAAATGAACTTACTGGGAGAAAGGGAAAGAAGAGGTAGAATAGGATAAGATGTTTCATGTAAAAGAGTTAAGAAAAAGCTTTTGCAATGTGGATGGGGGAAGGTGAGGGGGAATGAGGAACTTTTCATTCTTATTGGAAATGGCTCAGAGAGAAAACAACAAAAATACTTAATAGGGTATAGAAATCAAGAGGAAAAAGGAGAGACAGGGGATGTGAGAAAGAGAACAGGGGGCGGGGAGGTGCTAAAGGAGAGGTTAGATCATGGGAGAGAGTAATCAGAAACGCCACTTTTTTAACTTTTTGCAAGGTGGTGGCATTGGATAACCTGCCTGGGTGGTTGCTGCATCTCTGGGGTGGGATATGCTCTTTCTGCTTTGCCACTTTGTTGCCTCACAGTACACTTTTGAAGAGGGACAGAGTGAAAGGAGAGAGAGAAAGTATAATTAATTGTAATGGGAAGGAATGGATAGAGGGAATTACAATCAGTAATAGCAACTGTGAAAAAATATGGAAGTAACTCCTCTGATGGACTTGTGATAAAGAATGTGATCCATCCCAGAGACAGAGCTGATGGTATCTGAACACAGACTGAAGCACATTTTTTCTCTAATTTCTACTTTATTTCCCATGGTTTTCTATTTTTGTGGAGGAAGGGGTGATTACACTAATTCTTACAATAAGATCATTTTATGTGTATTTATTGTGTAAATAAATAAATGTACAAATTTTATGTGTAAATAAATAAATATGTAAATTTATAAACCACACAATCAAATACAGAAAGGCAGATGTCTACCCCAGACTATGATATAATAAAAGTTACATGTATTAAAGAACAGAGAAAAATCACCTAAATTTAATAGGAAACTAAATTACCTAATCTTAAAGAATGAATGGATCAGATAACAAATGATAGAAACAATTTTATACAAGATATGAGACATCATACCAAGACTTATGGGAGACAGGTAAATCAATTTTTTGGAAAGTTAATACCTCTGAATACAATAATAAATTAGAAAAAGAGGAACTCAATGAGTTGGTCATTCAACTAAAACAGTAACAAATTAAAATTCCCAATTAAATACTAAATTAGAAATTCTGATAATAAAGGAAAGTTTAATAGAACCGAAAATAAGAAAAAATTACTGAACTAGCAAATAAAACTAGCCTGGGTTTTATGAAAAAAATAAATGACTGGTTAATTTGATTTGAAAAAAAAAGAAAAACAATTAACCACTACCAAAAATGAAATGGGTAAATTAAGCACCAATATGAAGAAAATTGAGGAAATATTTGGAGTAATTTGTCCCACTTATATGCTAATAAATCTTACAGATATATGAATTATACAGATTAACAGAAGAGGAAATATAATACTTACATAATCTCACTTCAGAAAAATAGAAATTTGAAAATTCATCAATGAACTTCCTAAGAAAAATCTCCAGGATCAGATGTATTCACAAATAATTTCTACCAAATATTTAAAGAAAAATTAATATAAATACTATATAAACTATTTGGGAAAATAGATGAAAGGATTCAACCAAATTCCTTTTGTGACAATAGTATGATGTTGATACCTTAAAACAGGAAGAGACAAAACAGAGAAAGAAAATTATAGATTAAATTCCCTATTGAATTTTATACAAAAAAATTTAATAAAATTCTGATAAAGATATTATAGCAAGTTATCTTCAGCATAATACATAATAGCTGGTGGGATTTTTAACAGGAATATGAGACTGGTTCAATATTAGGAAAATTATTACATAATCAATAAGTTTAAAAAAAGCCTCACAATCAAATGAAGAAAGACATGTGTTTATCCCATATTATAATATAATAAAAATTACATGTAAAAAAATAGAAAGATAGACTAAAATAAAATTATCAGAAATCATATTATTTCAAAAAATACTGAGAAATATTTTGGCAAAATACAGCATCCATTCCTTTTTTTTTTTTGCAAGGCAATGGGGTTATTAAGTGGCTTGCCCAGGGTCACACAGCTAGGTAATTATTAAGTGTCTGAGGCCAGATTTGAATTCAGGTACTCCTCACTCCAGGGCCAGTGATCTATAGAATGTGCCACCTAGCTACCACTAGCATCCATTCCTAATAAAAACTGGGAATAAATGTATTTTTTCATTAAACAAAGTATTTTCTATCTAAAACCCTCACCAACCATCACATGCAGTGGAAATAACCTACAAGCCTTCCTAATAAGATCAGGGATTAAAAGAAAAAATTGCCATCATCACTATTATTTTATATTGGCTTAGAAATGTTAGCTTTAGCAATAAAAGAAGAAAAAGAAATTAATGAAATTAGAATAGACAATAGGGAAACAAAATTGTCATGCTTTGCAAATGGTAAGATGGTATACATAAAATTCCTAGAGTAACTAAACAGTTCTTTGAAATTTTTAACAACTTTAGCAAATCTGAAGCATATAAAATAAGTTCATACAAATCATCAGTGTTTCTATATATTACCAACAATGTCCAATAACATTAGAGAAGTTCCATTCAAATGATAGAAGGAGAAATTCCATTCAAGACATCTGTAGACAATATAAAATACATGGGAGTCAATCTATCAATACAAACCCATGGACTATATAAATATTTTTACAAAATATTTTTCAACCACATAAAGTCACATCCAAAAAACTGGGAAAGTTTGTCAAGTTAATATTTAAAAAATGAAAGTTTAACTTAATCTACTTAGTGCCATAACAATTAAACTATCCATAATTGTCTTAGAGAGTTAGAAAATATAGTAATATGGTAACAAACTTTATCTGGAAGAATAAACAATCAAAAAATGAATGCTGAAAATTAACTATATACATATATATATATATATAATTGGTAAAGAAAGCATATATATGTGTGCATATATATGTATATATATATACAAAACAGTAAAAAAACAATGTATTGGGAATTTGATCATGTAAATGAATGGAAAAGGGACTCTTTGAAAATCAGTTTTTTAAAAAATAGTTTCAATATCTCTAAAAGAAATTCATCACATGTATTTCAGTCCTGAGGAATAGATAGATAATTAGGACAATTTATTTTGGGAATCCCTACGGTGTAGTTTCCAATTTTCAGCTAATATCAAAATATAAACATTCTTTTTTCCCCTCATTTTTTTAAAATCTTGATCTGATTTTATCTGTATGGGAAATTGCTAGTGTGGAAACTCTCTCCATGAGTGTTAATCATCAACCAGATGCTTTCATCCATGGTTTAAGAGACTTAGCTGGAATTCTAAGTGTTTAAATGACTTGACACAGTAACAGTAGGGTTTGAGGACTTGCATTATGACTTGAAGTTAAGCTTCCTATTTAGTTGTTCATGAAAATACTGAAATCAGTCCTTTCTAATTTTTACTTTTCTATTCTCATGGCCAAACACAGGTCATTAAATACAGTGGATATTTGCCACTCATTTGTGATATGATTGCCTATTTGGCTCTATATTATATTTCTACCTAAATCAGTAAAATTAAGCAAGTATTAAGTGATTTTTGTATGAGGTTATGAAATACTGGTTCTAAAAATATGAAAACAATAAAAAGTTGTATGCTACTTGAAGTTAAATTCTACTGAAAATATACTGTGTCTACTAGAGGATATTGGAAATCAATGAATACAAAAGTTTATATTACATGCCTACTATTTGCTGGGAACTGGAGCTTGCAAATTTAAGAACATACAACATATTTTGAACAATGAGAACTAGGAAATAGTGCTTTGGTCTAAAAATATTAGATAGATTTTCAGTATTGTGTACTTCATAGTAATAAAGGTAATATTAATTTGATTATTGTTTACCAAGTAAAATTGGAAAAAAAAGAAAGTCATTCCATGATAACAAAATGCATGGTGAGATTACCTTGCTGTTTAGACACTGATTTTCTGATAGATTTCTGAATTATCCTTAATAAAACATGTTGAAGAGGGAGAGAAATTTTTCTCCGGAAATATAAGGAAGTATGTATGAAACCAAAGAAAAGAGAAATTCCTAGAATACTGATAGCCACCACTGGGGGAAGATAAAGAGAAGATAAAGCTTTGAAAAATAAAGAGTTAAACAAGTGATATTGAAATATCAGATGTAGAAACTTGTTTTATAAAATTCAGAACCAAATAAATTCTGATAAATTTGTGACTTTGTACCCCAAAATGAGGCAGCTGCTCTTACACAAACATTGTGATCTTACAACAAATTATATCAAAGTGTTTCTATAGACAGGTACATTGTGGACTTAACCTGTCTATTGAAATCCTTTGATATTAATAAATAAAACTCTAAAGAATCCAAACATGAATATTAATATATTTCATGAATTCAGAAATCACTTCTTATTATTTGTGGTGGGTTAAAGAAAAGTGAAAGTGTTTAAAAACTGTTTCATTAGCAAACAATTTTATAATTAGAATTTTCAGGGAAAGAGAATCATTCCTTGCAAATAAGTAGAAAAAATAATATTCAGACTCTTAAAATAAGGTAGATTGGGAGAGGTAATTAGAAAAGTGATCACCATATAAGAGTATATTACCATATATTTTGTACTATTTGATTCTTAATATTGGAGTTTTATGATGAGGAGCTATAAAAACCAATGTTCATTTAAGGTGTAAAAAAGAAACAAATTGAAAATGTGATGCTAGAACATTTGAATGAAAATAGGAAGTTGAGATGGAGGATTTTTTTAGTTCTCTTCTGTGCCAAGATTATAAAGTACAGTTCTCCTATCTCAGATTTTCAAAAGACTTGAAAATTGAAGAAGAACTTTGAAACATAAAGCAAATCCAAATGAGAAACAGATGGGCCTGAGCTTCTTTAGAGAAGTACTGCCTGTTTCTCCTTATGATGAACAGACAAGTAAAAAAGAAGAAATGGAATAAATCACATATTCAAGATTTCACACACATTGCAAAACATTGCCATGTATTCATTAGGTGGCCAAATATATTCATATTAGAACATATTCATTCTGATTCAATATGTTCATAATAATGCCAATTCCCTTGTGCATGATGGAGGATTGATTTTTAACTTGGCATCCTCCAGGGAAAAGTTTCATCCAAATTTTGCTTACATTTGAAATTTTATGCAATTGAAACTATGTTAGAGGAATGGAAAAACATCATCAATTATTACTTTTTATTAGGATATTGCAGCTTATAATCTAATACTTTCATTTGCATTATGCCTTCTGGGAAAAGTGTTCAAAGGTGCAATAATTATCTGTTAATGGTAAATTTTACTTGCTGAAGTGCTTATAATTATACATTTTTTAAACCAATGATCATTTATCACCACACTTCCAGGTTCATTAGCGTAGTGGAAAGTATCTAAATGTTAAAAGGAGTGTTAAAAAAAACTTTTGGTAATAGCTCTTAGAATGGAAGAAATAGACACCATGAAAAAATATGGAAGCAGCTAGAAAGTAGCAGAAAAGAAATTTATGAACCCCCTTTATCTCCCAAATATTGCTACCTTTGATTACGTCACTAAGTTGCAAGAAAATACAAATAATAGGGGCGCCTAAGTGGTGCAGTGGACAGAGCACCGGCCCTGGAGTCAGGGGTACCTGAGTTCAAATCTGGCCTCAGACACTTACTAATTACCTAGCTGTGTGGCCTTGTGCAAGCCACTTAACACCATTTGCCTTGCAAAAACAAAAAAATTAATAGTGGACTGTATCTAAAACCATTGGCAAGCATTATCTGTAATGTAGTTAAGCTAGTAGTGTTTTGAAGAAGAACAGGGATAATGCAATGATGCCAATTATCACCATAATTATTGAATATTAATTTTAGAAATATCTATTCTAGAGCAGCTGATGATGATGATGATGTTTGACCTTCATTGTCAAAGAAGACCATGACTTCAGGGCAGCTGATGTCTATCCAGAGCATTAATTGAATTTGCATGAGAAGGTATGTACTTAATCACCAGCCTTACTTTCTCTTCCATATCGATGTGGGTCCAATGACCAGGCATGTATCAGGAGTACTGGAGATGTTGCTGGATGTGAGGCATTCAGAATTAAATGACTTCTCCAAGGTCACACAACTAGTAAGTATCAAGTGTCTGAGGCTGGATTTGATCTCCACCCTTCTGACTCCAACATCAGTGTTCTATCCACTGTACCACCTAGCTGTCTGCCTAATTCTAGAAAAACAAATGATGGGGAAAAAAAGAATCAGAATTAACATTGAGGGGAAAAACTATCACTGCAGATGGTATGATAATATACATTGAGAATCCTAGAACATGAACTAAAAAGGGGAGGCTAGGTGGCAAACTTGATAAAGCACCGGCCCTGAAGTCAGGAGTACCTGGGTTCAAATCCAGTCTCATACACTTAATAATTACCTAGCTGTGTGGCCTTGGGTAAGCCACCCATTTGCCTTGCCAAAAATAAGTAAAAACAAAAAGAAAATGAATTAAAAACTATTTGAAAAACCATCAATTACAGCAAAGTTGCAGAATATATAAAATTAGCCCACATAAATAATCAGCACTTTTTTATATTACCAATAGAATGCAGGAGGAAGAGATAGAAAGAGAAGTTATATTTAAAATAATTTTAGACAATTATTTTGGGGGAACAACCAAGTCAAACCCAGAATCTATATGAACACAATTACAAATCACTTTTATCACAAGTAAAGCCATATATAAACAATTGGGAAAATATTAATTGCTCATAAATAGAACTCAGCTAATACAACAAAATGACAATTCAACTTAAATTAATTTAGTTATTTGGTCTTATGTCCTTCAAATAACCAAAAGAAGTAAAACTAAAAAATCCTAAAATTTAAATTCAAAAACAAAATGTCAAGAATGCAGAGAATCAATGAAAAAATATGAAGGAAGTTGGCCAAACTAAAGTGATAATTACCAAACCAATCTGATACCAAGAAAGAGTGGTGTATCAGTAAAACAGATTAGCTACACAATACACGATAGTAAATGGTCAGAGTAATCTAATATTTGATGAAAACAACAACCTAAATTTTAGTGCAAAATTTCACTATTTGACAAAATTTGCAGGGGGAAAATGAAAAGCAATTTGGCAGACATGAGGCATAGACCAACATCTCATATAATATTCCAAGATCAAGTCAAAATTCATATATAACTTAGACATAAAGTGTGATATCACAAGCAAATTAGGGAAGCATAGCATCTTTTAACTGCCAAGTGTGTGGATAAGGAAAGAATTTATGCACAAACAAGAGATAGAGGGAATTAAAGGATATAAAATGGATAATTTTGGCTTAATTAAATTAAAAAGATTTTTTACAAACAATACCAAAGAAATAGAGAAGAAAGATAGCAGAGAACTGGGGGGGTGGGATTTACAGAAAGTTTCTATGATAAAGGTCTCATTTCTCAAATATATTGAGAGTCAAGTAAAATTTATAACATGAGTCATTCTGTAATTGATAAAGGGTCAAAATAAATGAAAAAGGCAGTTTTAAAAAGGAAAAAATACTGCTATCTATAGCCATAGTTTTAAAACATTCTATATCACTACTTTTTATAGGAAATGAAAATTAAAAGAACTCTGAGGGACCACTTCCCACCAGATAGATTGGCTAATATGACAGAAAAAGAAATAGGTAAATGTTGGAAAGTATGTATATTTGAGACACCAAAGCATTGTTGATAAAGTTCTGAATTGACCATCGATTCTGAAAATCAACTTGGAACTATGTCCAAAGAGTTAAAAAACAATACATATCCTTTGACCCAGCAACATCATTGAAAGGTCTGCATCCAAAAATAAGATCAAAGAAAAATAAAAGAATCTATATGCACAAAAATATTTATAGCATTTCTTTTTTTGGTTGCAAAGTATTAGAAATCATGAAAATGCTCATAAATTAGGGAATGACTAAATAAGTGGTCACCTAAAATCATGCTGAGATACTATTAAGCCAAGAGAAATTCCAAGAAGGATAGTTTTAGAAAAATCTGAGAAAATTTACATGAGTTGATGTAAAATGAAGTAAAGCCAATGTGTTGTGCTCATATGAAAGCAATATTGTAAGAATGAACAACTCTGAGTGACTTAGCTATTCTCACCAATATGAACAACCAAGACAATTTTAAAGGGCTTAAAATCAAAAATGTTTTTTGACTCCAAAGAAACAACTGATAGAGTCTGAATTTTTCTTGGTTTTGTGTGTGTTTGTGTTTGTGTGTGTTTTTTCTATAAAACATGGCTATTACAAACATATGTTTTATATGCCTTTAAATATATGACCTAGAGCAAATTTCTTTATTTATCAAGGGATAAGGAGATGAGACATTGATATAACATATAGAACTCAAATAAAAAAAGTTAAAAAAAGAAAGCAAATGTCAAAAATTTTTAAATGTAATTAAGAAAATAATATATTTTAAAAATGATTAAAAAATAAATAACCTAGAATTGGTCATTACTGGACAACATAAAGAAAATGTTTCAATAGATTACAATATGATAGATGATATTGATTTGAAATAACTGATTATAGTATGGGAAATAAATTGACACCAGAAAAGGGGAATATAGGGTAAATAGTAGGTGTTCAATGGAGTCTTCAATTGAAGAAAGTTCTCTGAACTTGGATTCAGAAATCTTGGTTCAACTCTGGAATAACTATTTGAATTTGAAAAAGTTTATCTCTCTAGATCTCAATTTCCTCTTCTTAAAATTTAAGTATTTACATTAGATGATTTTGAAAGTTCTTTCCAATTTTTGAACTAAATCTATGCATAGATAGATAGAAAGATAAGAGAGAAGGAGGAAGAGAGACAACAAGAGGCAGCGAGAAAGAGAGAGCCAGTCCCAGAGCTGGGACTGAGAAAGAGAAAGAGAAAGAATAAAGAAAGAGGAGAATGGATTCAATAGTTAATCAATGGTTCAGGTGCAAGGTAGGAAATTGTAATCACAGAAAGAAGACTTGGATTTCTGGATCTTGAATATAGAATACTTCTGAATTATGGTTAGGTCTAAAGTATGATGGTCCCTGTGAGTAGCTCAGATATAATGGAGGTGAATTAGAGATATTATTGAATCAGGGCCACCAGAATGAGTATTAAAGTCACAAATAATAAAGTAAGGGGTTTGTGTGAAGAGAAAGACTCTAAATTGTTAATGAAGAGTAGTGTACTTGGAGGGGGGAGTTAATAGATAACTGGAACAAGAATATGAAAAGTACATAGTTGCAGAAAATTGATAGGATTAAGGCTTAGAAAAGGACATCAGGGCACCCTCCTGTTTTTTTGAATCTGTCCACATGAGAAAGAAGGACATAATTGATAGAGTGGTAAGAAATAGGATCATCTTCAAAGTGATGACAGGTTTTAAGAAGAGAATTCAATAAAATGAGAAATTCAAAAGAAGGTCAAGGGAAGATTGGGCATGGGAATTAGAAAACCATGATAGGATTCAGACTATAGGAAGAAGTAGCAGAGAAAACCAATCTTACTTAGATAGGAAATGACTCTAAATGCCAAGAACTGAGATTCAGGAGGTTCATTTTTCCTCATGTTTCTAATAGGTAAAAGTTTGTAGAATAAGACTTCCCCAGGTTTCAGATAAGAAAATAAATGTGATATAATTTTCAAAAGAAGAAATGTGATACATTGGTATAGTTGATTGAAAACTATTCACAGAGCAAGAAAGACTTGATTCTAGTCTAATTTGTTACAGGGTCACATAGTCATTCATCCCCTCAGTGCTCTTCAAGACTATAAAATGCAAAGAATGTACCTTTTTTTTCATTTTAAAGTTTCTTATGCTAATGAAATCACAAGTTGAGTCAGTTCCTTCACTACTCCCTTCACAAATTATTTTGCAGCATTTCTTGGGTGGTGCCAAAGTTGCTGGCTTAAAGTTAGGAAGCTCCTGAAACTCTTTGTAAAACAGCTTTTAATGAAACCTCTAGACCTTAAAGTGACAGAACTAAGAAAAAAAAAATAACAGAGTAGAACAATTTCCCAAATCAAGAGATTTTGGAGGATCAACCTCAAATGGATTAAATGGAATATTAGCCTAGTATAGATGGGAGAGCTGGAAAACTAGCAGGAGATTCTTAGCCACAGTAGTTCAGACTCCAGCTCAGTAACGAATTGTTCAGAAAGTCAGCAGGGAGGGCCAACCCCAGCTCTGAAAGAAAATTTTGAGCCCAGGAATGCTATTTAAACTTAGTGGAACTGTGTCAGGCTACCTAATTCATGGAACAAACCACTAGCACCTAAAACACCAAAGGAAAGCAGGAAGTTAGGGAGCAGACTCCCAGGTTCAGTGGAGAAAGTTTAGGACTATATCCCCTGTGCCCCTGAAGTGGAATTCAACTATCAAAAATGAGTAAAAAAAAAGCAGAAAGAGCACTAATAATAGATGGATATATAGATACTCTTCTGATAGAGATGAAAAAAACCCACCATAATTGGAAGTGGAAAGAAGAGTGAAAATACCAACATATGATGAGTAAAGGGAGTTTATGAATTGACCTCAAATACAAAAAAGACTTCATGGAAGAGTTCAAAAAGAATTTTAAAAAAACTAAAGAAAAACAGAAGAAGAAAAATGGAGTAAAGAAATGCAAGTAATTCAATAGAATCATGAAAAATTGACTGAAGAGATCTAAACATTAAAAGTAAAATTGGGACTTATGGCCAAGAAAAGACAGGCACTGTGTTGAGTGCTCCTGGTGTCCCCTCAAAAATAACATGAAAGAAACCTTTTAACAGAAACTCAATCAACAAAACCCAGAAAAGAAGCCAGGAGGAGAACACCTAACAACAAGGTCTGTCTCCAGGGAACATGGGTGAACTGGGAGTAGAGAACAGAGGGCCAGTGCATGGATAGCAGTGGGTGGAAGCCAGACGACCAGGGTTAGCCACAGAGACTTTGGTGAGAGGAAATCTGAGAACCAACTTTAGTTGTGGAGTATTTGGCCAGGGGGAGGGGAGGTCTGCACACCTGGTAATAGTGAAGTTTGTTGCAGGACCTGAACTCAATACTTTTAGCAGAACTTTTTTCTAGGAAGAAGTGATAGCAGCCCCCCACCCCCATTCCCTCAGGCTCAGATGTGGACTACAGAGGGCACTCAGCTGAAGGGAGATTGTCTTCCAGCCCATTGTTCAAGGTAAATTAAAACCCTGCTGCCCCTCTTCATGCCCTCCTCACTCCATGCTTACTCACTCCAGGATTGGGAGAGGGCTTTAATAACTGCAGAGGAAGCAACCAACATCCCCTACTGACCAGGCCCCTTGGAGTTGCTAAGCCAAGTGAACAAAGCCTTCAGGGTTTGCAAAAGCAAACCTCTGAGATCTAGCCCCTCCCCAACACAAAATCCTAGAAAATGAAGAAAAACCAGTGAGAAGGAGGACCCATAACGAAATGCTTAGAAGTACCAGATTCCAACCCAGAGAGATCTAGAACTTCTAAGGAGAATATGAATTGGTCTCCAGCCCAGAAAGACTTCCTTGAAAAAATTAGGAAAGAGCTTTAAAATCAATTGGAAAAGTTGGGGAAAGAAACACAAGAGAAAAATTAACATATCACAACAAGAAAACAAATCCTTAGAAAATACATCTGGACAAATGCAAAATGAGAATAATTATCTCAGTTCCTCAATTAGTCAAATGTGAAAAGAAAGTAATTCGCACAAATCTTCAATTGGGCAAATGCAAAAAGAAAGCAATTCTCTCAAAATTACACTTGGGGACCAGAATGAGTGTAGAATGAGGGAGCAATGTCCACAGAATCAGAAGCTAGAATCTGGAGAGGAGCAGCCTGTACCCCCAGAGCACAGTACACAGATGGTAAGGGGGTCAGGGAAGACTGCAGAAATTTCTCTGCTCTCCCTAAGAGTAGGACTCTGCTGTTTACCCACACTCAGATCCAAGTTGCAGTTTGGGCTTCCATACTAAGATAGCCAACAGGACCCCTCTTTTACAGATTTAGGGCAGAAGGAAGTGTGGTGGACATTTACATATCAAAGCACAGGCAAGAAGACATAAGATCTTGGAGGAATAAAGGCCCCATTGGGATGCCCCCCCCAAAATACCCAAAGTCTTGGAAGTACTGTAAATTAGTCTTAGGCTGAGGAAATGAGTAAACAACAGCAAAAGAAGAATCTGACCATAGAGAATTAATTTAGTCCCATGGAAGATCAAAACATATACTCAGATGATGACAAAATCCAAACTTTCATATCTAAAACCTCCAAGGCAAATAGAAAATCAGCTCAGACTATGGATGAGCTCAAAAAAAGACTTTGAAAATCAATTAAGGGAGGTGGAGGGAAAATTAGAAGGAGAAATGAGAGGAATGCAGAAAAATCATGAAGACCAAATCAACAGCTTGGAGAATGAAATACAAAAAAAAAATTGAAGGAAATAATGTGTTAAGGAATAATATGTTGAAATAATATGGAATAATAAAGAATAAATAATAAAGAATAAAAACCAGTTGAGGTCTAATGGAAAAGGCTAAACAAAATGCAAAAGAAGAAAAGAATGCCTTTGGCCAACTGGAAAAGGAGATAAAAAGGGTGTCTGAATCCTTCAAATGCAGAATGGAACAAATGGAAACTGATGACTTTGCCAAAAATCAGGAAAAAATAAAACTTCAGAAAAAGCCCCAAATTAGAAGAAAATGTGAAATATCCAATTGGAAAAATAACTGATCTCAAAAGATGATCCAGAAGAAATAATTCAAAAATTATTGGGCTATCTAAAAGCCATGATCAGGAAAAAGAGTCTAGAATTCATTTTTCAAGAAATAAAACAGCAAAATTTTCCTGTGATCCTAGAAGCAGAGGATAAAATAGAAATTGAGGGAATTCACCAGTCGCTTCCTGAAAGAGATCTAAAAATAAAGCCTTACAGGAATATTATAGCCAAATTCCCAAACTCCCAAATGAAAGAGATAATTCTAAAAAACTGTCAGAAATAAACAATTCCACTACTGAGGCTACATAGTCAGGATTACATGGGATCTGGCAGCATCTACATTAAGGGCTCGTAGGGATTGGAATATGATATTCCAGAAGGCAAAAGAACTTGGTTTACAACTGAGAATCATCTACCCAGCAAAACTGAACATCCTTTTTTCAGGATAAAAGAGGGACTTTCAATGAAACAAGGGAGTTTCAAATTTTCCTACTGAAACAACCAGAATTGAACAGCAAGTTTGATCTCTAAGTATAGGACTCTGGTGAAATATTGTGGGAATTGATGAAAAGGACTATGAGAAACTTAATGATACTGAACTATTTGTATTCCTGCATGGGAAGAAGATATTGATAATTCATATCAACATTCTCATTTATAAGAGCTGTTAGGAGCATATATAGACAGGACACAGGAAGGAGTGGAATACAATGGCATAATATTTTAAAAAAGATGGAATCAATGGGTGATAAAGGAAAATGCTGGGAGCAAGGGAAAGAAGATGCAGAAGAAGGTAAGTAACTTAAACTAAATGTCAAGAAAAAACTTTTTCAATGGAGTGGAAAGGGGGAAGGCAAGGGGGAGTGAGTGAGCCTTCATTCTCATCAGAAATGGCTCAGAGAGACAATAACATACATACCTAATAGGGTATAGAAATCTATCTCACCCTAGAGAAAAATGAGGAGAAAGGGATGGGATAAGGGGGAATGGGGAAAGGGAAGGGGGTAATAGGTCATACATAGAAAAGAGGGAAGACTGATGGAGAGGGAACTCAGATATGCCACACTGTTGGACTGGGCCAGGATGAAAGGAGAGAGAGAGACATAATAAAATAAATGAGAGTGGGGAGGAATAGAATGGAGGTACAGGTAGTAACAGTAACTGTGGGGAAAATATTAAAGAAACTTCTCTGTTGGACTTATGATAAAGAATGCAACTTACCCCAGAGATGACAGAGCTATTGGAATCTGAACACAGACTGAAGTACATTTCTCTCTCTCTCTCTCTCTCTCTCTCTCTCTCTCTCTCTCTCTCTCTCTCTCTCTCTCACTATTCTTGAGGTTTCACATCTTCCTTGGGCGGGGAAGGGGGGTTTATGTTTACATTTCCAAGAAAATTATTGCAATACTACTAATAACAAATTAAAGTAAAAAAAATACATTTGGGTAAATGGAAAATGCCTTCAAAAATAGAATTACCCTGTGGAAAAGGGGTTTCAAAAGGCAAATGAAGAAAATTCTTCTCTAAAAAATGAATATGATCTGTGGAAACTAAAGAATTCATGAGACAACAAGATTCTGTTACCCAAAACCAAAAGTTCAAAAAATAGAAGAAAATGCAAAATACCTCATCAGCAAACCACTGACCTCAAGAAACAATCAAGAAGGGAAAACATGAGAATTATAGGACTTCCTGAAAACATTGAAAAGAAAAAAAAAGTACAGACATAATATTACACTATTAAGTGATGGAAAAGTGCCCTGATATCATGGAACCAGAGGGCAAAATAGTTATTATTTAAAGAATTCATTGATGCCATCTGGAATAGGATCCTAAATATTCCTAAGGAATATTTTGACCAAATTCCAGAACTATCAGAAAAAAGAGAAAATCCTACAAGCACCCAGAAAGAAACAATTTAAACCCCAAGGAGCCACAGTAAGGATTAAACAGGCCCTGGCTACACCAACATTAAGGGATTGAAGGAGCCTGGAATGAGATATTCTAAAGATCAAGGTAGCTTGGAATACAGTCAAAAATTCAGTACCCAGCAAAGATGAACCTTCTCTTTCAGGGACAAAGATGGACATTTAACAAGATGTGAGACTTCAAACTTTTGCTGATGAAAAGACCAGAGCTAAATAGAAAATTTGGACATCAAACAGGAGGCTCAAGAGATACATGAAAAAAGGTAAAATTAAAAGGGCAAAGAAAAAAAAACTGCTATCCATTAAGATGGAACTGTCAACATCCCCATTTGAGAGAGAGATTCTAAAAACTCTTGAGAATTATAAATCTATTAGAGATACTATTGTTAGTCAAAAGTGATAGAAATTCATGACTTGTCCATGAGCCTGCTATCTAATGAGATAAAACTGGTTATTTCCCTACATGGGAGAAAAACTCTAATAACTCTCAAGAACTGTAGCTGTGGTAAATAGAATATACTTAGCCAGAAGTGATGGACACTCATGACTTTTCTGTGACTCAGATAGAATGATTTAAAAACAATACCTACTTAAAAGGGGGAAAGTAAAGGACACAGGAGGATAATGGAGATAGAATGGGGGAAATCGCATTAAATTAAGATGTACAAAAGACTTATTGCAATAGGAAGGAATAAAGGAGGAGGTTAGAACCACCTGAATCTTCTCCTCAGACTTGGTTTAAAGGTAACATACAGACACACTATTAAGTTAATCTTACTTTCCAAGTACTAAAAGGTGAAAAGGGGAGGGGGGGAAGGGGGAGAAAAGGGAAATAACAGAAGGAAGTTAAGGAGGAAGGGGAAATGTAAAGGGGGAAAGAAAAGGAAGGAGATGTGATATAAGAGGGCATACACACTGAAGGTGGTAAAATATTGGGGGATATGGATAAAGGGAAAAAAGGGGGAAATACAAACAGGGAAGATAGCATGGAAGACAACAAAGAGTTAGTAATTATGACTTTGAATGTCAATTGGATGAATTCTCCCTTAAAATATCACTGAATATCCTACAATATGCTGCTTACAAGAAACTCATTTGAAGCAGAAAGATACATATAGAAAAAAAGGTAAAAAGGTAGATCAAAGTATATTTTACTTCAGCCGAAGTGAAAAAATCAGGGGTAGCAATATTTATCTCAGACAAAGCAGCAACAAAAATACATAGTGTTAAAAGAAGCAAGGGAGGAAACTATATCCTCCTAAAACGTACCATAGACAATAAAGTTATTTCAATGTTATATACATACATATATATATATATATATATATATATATATATATATATATATGTACTGAATGGGACAATATCCAAATTATTAGAGGAGAAGCTGAAAGAACTACAGGAACTACAGACAGCAAAACTCTACTGTGGGAGACCTCAAACTCCTGCTCTCAGATCTAGATAAATTGAATTGTAAAATAAACAAGAAAGAAGTTAAGGAATTAAATAGATTGTTAGAAAAATTAAATATGGTAGACTTATAGAGGAAACTGAATGGGGACAGAAAGAAATATACCTTTTTCTCTGCAGTACAGGGAACTTATACAAAAATTGACCATGTACTAGGACATAAAACCCTAATGATCAACTTCAGAAAGGCAGAAGTAGTGAATACTTCTTTCTCAGAGCACAAACCAAAAAAAGTCATAGGCAATATTGGGCCAATCAGATATAGACCCAGAACCAATTGGAAACTGAATAGCCTCATTTTGAAGAATGAGTGGACCAAAAATCTAATTATAGAAAGAATTAACCATTTTAACCTAGATAATGATAATAATAAAACAACATACCAAAATCTATGGGATTCAAACAAAGCAGCTCTCAGGGGATATATTATAGCTTTAAATGCTTACATGAATAAATTTGAGAAAGAAGAAATAAATGAACTGAACATGAAACTAAAAAAATAGAGAAAGAACAAATTAAAAATCCCCAATTAAATACCAAATTGGAAAGTCTAAAAATTAAAAGAGAAATTAATATAATTGAAAGCAAAAAAAAGAACTATTGAAATAATAAATAAAAACAAATATTGGTTTTATAAAAAAAATAAAATTAATAAGCCTCTCACCAATTTGATTTAAAAAAAGAAAGAAGAATACCAAACTGCTAGTAGAGGTAAATAAAAAAGGTGAACTCACCAACAATGAGAAGGAAATAAAAGTAATAATTCAAAATTATTTTGACCAACTTTATAATAAATAAATTTGATAATCTAAGTGAAATGGAGGAATATTTGCAAAAATATTAGTTGTCCATGTTAAATCAATAGGAGATTAAATACCTAAACAACCATATCTCAGAAAAAGAAATTCAACAAGCCATCATTGAAGTCCATAAGAAAACATCTCCAAGGCCTGATGGATTCACAAGTAAATTCTACCAAACTTTTAAGGAACAATTGGTTCCAATTCAATATAAACTCTGTTGAAAAATATGGAAAGATGGAACTCTACCTAACTCTTTTCATGAAACCAATATGGTGTTGTTACCTAAACGAGGAAGAGTTAAAACAGAGAAAGAAAATTATAGACCTATCTCCCTGATGAATATAGATGCAAAACTCTTAAATAAAATTTTGGCAAAACGATTACAACAATTTATCACTAGGATAACACATCGTAATGAAGTAGGATTTATGCCATGAATGCAAGGTTGGTTCAATCTTTAGAAAACTGTTAGTATAGTCAAATTTTATCAACAAGAAACCTATCAGAAATTATATGATCATATCAATAGATGCTGAAAAAGCTTTTGACAAAATACAGCATCCATTCCTACTAAACACACTAGAGAATGTAGGAATAAATGGACTGTTCCTTAGAATAATTATCAGTATCTATCTGAAACCATCAGCAAGCATTATATTCAATGGGGAGAGGCTAGAGGCATTCTCAATACAATCAAAATTGAAACAAAAGTGCCCATTATCACCATTACTATTCAATATTGTATTAGAAGTGTTAGCATCAGCAATTAGAGAAGAAAAGGAAATTGAAGGAATTAGAATTGAGAAGGAAGAGACAAAACTCTCACTCTTTGCAGATGGCATGATGGCTTAACCAGAGAATCCCAAGAAATCATCCAAAAAACTACTGGAAACAATTAGCAATTTTAGCAAAGTTGCAGATTATAAAATAAACCCTCATAAATCCTCAACTCATATATATATATATATATATATATATATATATATATATATATATATATATATATATATATAGCAAGATACAGCAGGAAGAGTTAGAAAGAGAAATCCCATTCAAAGTAACCTCAGACAATATAAAATGCCTGGGAGTCTACTTGCCAAGACAGACTCAGGAACTTTTTGAAAACAATTATAAAACACTTCTCACACAAATTGAATGACATTTAAGTAACTGGGCTAATATCTACTGCTCATGGATAGGTAGAGCTAATATAATAAAAATGACAATTCTACCAAAACTAAACTACCTGTTTAGTGCCCTACCAATCAAAATTCCAAAAAATTACTTTAATGAGTTAGAAAAAAATTGTAAGTAAATACATAAAGAGTAATAAAAAGTCAAGAATTTCCAGGAGATTTTTGAAAAAAAGTGCAAAAAATGGGGGCTTAGTGCTACCTGATCTAAAATTATATTATAAAGCACCAGTCATCAAAACTGTTTGGCACTGATTAAGAAATAGAGTGGTAGACCAGTGGAATAGACTAGGTGCAAAAGCAGGAGATGATTATAGTAATCTGCTGTTTGATAAAACCAGTGTCCAGCTATTGGGATAAAAATTCCCTCTTTGATAAAAAAATGATTGGAAAATTCAAAGTTAGTATGGAAGAAACTTAGATTAGACCAACACCCAACACCCTTTATGAAAAATGGATCCAAATGGGCACAGGATTTAGTCATATACTATAAGCAAATTAGAAGATCCAGGACAAGTTTACCTGTCATATCTATGGAAAGGGGAGCAGTTTATGACTAAGGAAGAGATGGAGAACATCACCAAAAACCAACTAGATGATTTTGATTACATTAAATTAAAAAGCTTTTGCACAGATAAAACTACTGTAACAAAGATCAAAAGAAATGTAGTAAATTGGGAAACAATATTTACAACTTATGAGTCTGACAAAGGACTCATTTCTAAAATATATAGAGAACTGAGTCATATTTTTAAGACAAAAAGCCATTCCACAATTGACAAATTGTCAAAGGATATGCAAAGGCAATTTACAGATGAGGAGATCAAAGCAATCCATAGCCATATGAAAAAATGCTTTAAATCATTAATTATTAGAGAAATGCAAATTAAAGCTTCTATTAGTTTTCACCTCACACCTCTCAGATTGGACATTATGACCAGGAAGGATAATGATCATTGTTGGAAGGTATGTGAGAAATCTGGGACACTATTACACTGTTGTTGGAGCTGTGACCTCATCCAAACTTTCTGGATAGATATTTGGATCTATGCCCAAAGGGCAACAAAAATGAGCATACCCTTTGACCCAGCAATACCACTACTGGGTCTATAACATGAAGAGATGGTGAAAGAGGGTAAAAAAATCACTTGTACAAAAATATTTATATCAGCCTTGTTTCTGGTGGCAAAGAATTGGAAATCAAGTAAATGTCCTTCAATTGGGGAATGGCTTAGCAAACTGTGGTATATGCATGACATGAAACACTATTGTTTTATTGGAGGGACAGGATTTCAGGGAATCCTGGAGGGATTTGCATGAACTGATGCTGAGTGAGATGAGCAGAATCAGAAAAACACTGTATACACTAACAGCAACATGAGGGTGATGTTCAAACTTGAAGGACTCGCTCATTCCATCAGTGCAACAATCGGGAACAATTTGGAGCTGTCTGCAAAGGAGAGTGCCATCTGTATCCAGATAAAGAGCCATGGAGTTTGAACAAAGTTTAAGGACTACTCCCTTTAATTTAGGAAAAAAGCAGATATCTTATTGTCTGATCTTATGTCTTAGACTTTTTGTCTCTTCCTTAAGGATATGATTTCTCTCTCATCACACTGAATTTGGATCAATGTACAACATGGAAACAAAGTAAAGACTGACAGATTCCTTTCCCTGGGGCAGGGCAAGTAAGAATGGATGGAAAATTGTAAAACTGAAATAATATCTTTAAATAAAAAAGAAACTCATATGAAGTAAAGAGATATATGTAGAGTAAAAGTAAAAGTTTGGAGCAAATATATATTTTGCTTCAGCTGAATTGAAAAAATCAGATGTTGCAATTCTTAATTTAGACAAAGCAGCTGCAAAAATAGATGCTATTAAAGAGATAAAGAAGGAAACTATATCCTCCTAAAAGATACCATAGACAATAAAAAAAATTTCAATACCAAATATGTATGTACCAAATGGTATAGCATTCAAATCCTTATACAAGTTGAAAGAGCTACAGGAACACCTAGATAGCAAAACCACTAGTAGGAGATCTTACACTCCCACTCTCAGATTTAGATAACTCTAATCATAAATTAAGCAACAAGGAATGTAAATAGGTAAATAGATTGTTAGAAAAATTAGGATAGACTTATGGAGGAAATTGAATGTGGAGAGAAATAAGTATACATTTTTTTTCTTCACTTACCCAAAAATTGACCATGTATTAGGCCATAAAAACCCAATATCAATAGCAGAAAGGCAGAAATAGTGAATATATCTTTCTCAGGTCATAATGTGATGGAAATCATATGCAATATTGGGTCAGGAAGATATAGAACCAAAAGTAACTGGAAAGTAAATAGCCTCATTTTAAAGAATGAGTGGATCAAGCAACAATTTATAGAAAGGATTAATTATTTCATCCTAGATAAAGACAAAAATGAAATGATATACCAAAACCTATGGGATACACTCAAGGTGGCTGTCAGGGAATATATTCTGTCTTTACAAGTTTAGCATGAGGGGCAGCTAGGTGGCATAGTGGATAAAGCACCGGCCTCGGAGTCAGGAGTACCTGGGTTCAAATCTGGTCTGAGAAACTTAATATTTACCTAGCTGTGTGGCCTTGGGCAAGCCACTTAACCCTATTTGCCTTGCAAAAACCTAAGAAAAGAAAAGAAGTATAAGATGAATAAATTAGAGAAAGAGAAAATCAATGACCTCAACATGCAACTTAAAAAGTGAGAGAAAGAACTAATGAAACCCCCCCAATTAAATACCAAATTTGAAATTCTAAAATTAAGAGGAGAAATTAATCAAATCAAACTATTGAACCAATATATAAAACCAAGAGTGGGTTTTATGAAAAATACCAACAAAATTGATAAACCTCTGCTCAATTTGATTAAAAAAGAAAGAGGACAACCAAATTGTTAGTATCGTAAAGGGAAAAAGGTGAACTCACAACCAATGAGGAGGAAATTAAAGTAATAATTCATAATTATTTTGCCCCAATCTATGCCAATAAATTTGACAATCTAAGTGAATTGGACAAATGTTTACAAAATAAAAGTTGACCTGATTAAACGATGGTGAAATTAATTACCTAAAATAACCCAATATCAGAAAAAGAAATTCAACAAGCCATTATTGAATTCCCTAAGAAAAAATCTCCAGGGCCAGATGGATTCACAAGTGAATTCACTCAAACAGTTAAGGAGCAATTGTTTCCAATTCTATATACTCTTTGCAAAAATAGGTGAAGACAGAATTCTTCCTAACACTGTCTATAATACTAATATGGTGCATATACCTACACCAGGTAGAGTTAAAACAGAGAAAGAAAATTATAGCCCAATCTCCCTGAAGAATTCAAGGAGATGCAAAAATCTTAAAATCTTACCAAAAGGATTCCAACAAGTTTTCACTAGGATAATACAATATGATCAAGTCGGATTTATCCCAGGAATGCAAGGTGGGTTCAATATTAGGAAAATTTTTAGTATAATTTATTATACCAATAGCAATTCTATCATAAATCATATGATTATATCAATAGATGATGGAAAAGCTTTCCTGCTGAAAACACTAGGGAGTATAAGGAATAAATGGATTTTTCCATAGAATAATAAGTAACATATATATATATATATATATATATATATATATATATATATATATATATATATATATATATATATCTGAAAGTATCAACAACCATTACATGGAATGGGGATAGGTTAGAGGCATTACCAATAAGATCAGCGGTGAAAAAAAGCATGTCCATTATCACTACAACTACTATTCAATATTGTATTAGAAATGATGGCTTCAACAATAAGAAAAGAAAAACAAATTGAAGAAATTAGAATTGTGGAGGAATCGATAAAACTCTCAGCTCTTTGCAGATGACATGATTGTATAACTAGATAATCCCAAAAAATCATATAAACACTACTAGAAATAATAGAAAATTTAGCAAAGTCACAGGATATAAAATGAACCTTCAAAAATCCTCAGCAATTCTATATATGACTAGCAAGGTACAGCAGAAAGAGCTAGAAAGTGAAATCCCATTCAAAGCAAGCTCAGAGAATAGATAATACGTGGAAGTCTACCTGCCAAGGCAGACTCAAAAACTTTTTGAAAACAATTACAAAACTCTTCTAACACAAATAAAATCATATTTAAATAACTGAAAACACATCAAATGCTCATGGATAGGTCGAGCTAATATAATAAAAATGACAATTCTACCAAAATTAAATTACTTGATATGTGCCCTACCAATAAAAATTCCAAAAAACTTTCTTTAATGAGTTAGAAAAAATTGTAAGTAAATTTATATAGAGAAATAAAAAGTCAAGAGTTTCCAGGAATTCAGTGAAAAAAGTGAAGAAGTTAGCTTATACTTACCAGATCTAAAATTATATTGTAATGCATCCATCATCAAACTTGTCTGGTATTGGTTAAGAAATAGAGTGGTATGTCATTGGAGAAGACTAGGTGCAATATCTGGAAATGAGTATTACAATCTGCTGTTTGCTAAACACAAAGAGACCAGATATTGGAATAAAAACTCTCACTTTGATAAAAACTGTTGGGAAAATTGAAAGTTATTATGGAAGAAACTTGGATTAGAATAACACCTCACAGCCTATAACAAGATAAGTTCAAAATGGACACAGGATTTAGACATAAATAAAAACATTATCATAAGCAAACTAGAACATCAGACCTGTTAGATCTATGGAAAGGGAAACAGTTTATAAACAAGGAGGAGATGGAGAACATCATTAAAAACAAACTAGATAATTTTGATTACATTAAAATAAAAAGCTTTTGCACAGATAAAACCACTGTAACCAAGATCAAAAGAAATGTAGTAAATTGGGAAACAATTTTACAGCTAATATTTCTGACAAAGGATTCATTTCTAAAATATACAGAGAACTGAGTGAAATTTTCAAAAAAAAAAGCCATTTCCCAATTGACAA
Organism: Macrotis lagotis; assembly: GCF_037893015.1. Taxonomy (NCBI): domain Eukaryota; kingdom Metazoa; phylum Chordata; class Mammalia; order Peramelemorphia; family Peramelidae; genus Macrotis; species Macrotis lagotis. Next base: position 53,744,349 of record NC_133662.1, read on the forward strand.
ATGGTCAAATATTATGCAAAGGAAATTTACAGATGAAATAAAATCAATCCATAGTCATATGAAAAATTGCTCTACATCACTATTTATTAGAGGGATGTAAATTAAAACATCTCTGAGTTACCAATTCATACCTCTCAGACTGGCCAATATGACCAGGATGGATAATGATCAGTGGTGGAATGGATGAGGAAATCTGGAACACTAATCCATTGCTGATGGAGCTGTGAACTCATCCAACCTTTCTGGAGAGTAATTTGGAATTATGACCAAAACATAACAAAAATATGCATACCCTTTGATCCAGCAATACCACTATTTGGTCTATTCCCTGAAGATATTATGAAAAAGAGTAAAAGCATCACTTCTACAAAGCTATTCATAGAAGACCTGTTTGTGGTAACAAGGTACTGGAAATCAATTGACTAGTCCATCAATTGGGGAATGGCTGAATAAATTGTGGTATATATATATATATATATATATATATATATATATACATACATATATATACATATATATATATGTGTGTGTGTGTGTGTGTGTGTGTGTGTGTGTGAGATATATAATACTATTTTTCTATTAGAACCAAGAGGGATGAAAATCAGAGAAGCCTGGAAGGATTTGCATGAACTGATGCTGAGTGATATGAGCAAAACCATAAAAACATTTTACATCCTAACAGCAACATGGTATTAATGATCTACTTTGATGGACTTGCTCATTCCATCAGTGAAACAACAGGACAATTTTAGGCTATTTGCAATGGAAAACATATCCAAAGAAAGAAATGTAGAGTTTGAGCAAAGACTAAAGGCTATTACCTTCAATTTCAGAAGAATAAAACATCATCTCATTATCTAATTTTGCTATTTCTTATACTTTATTTTTAGTCCTTAAGGATATGATTTATCTCTCATCACATTCAACTTAGATCAATATATACCATGGAAACAAAATAAAAAATAACAGACTACCTTCAGTTGGGGGGTTGGGGGGAGGGAAGCAAGAATAGGGGAAAACTGTAAAACTCAAAATAAGTAAAACTTTTCCTTAATAAAAATAAAAATAAAGAAAGAGAACTAAAAAAAATTAACTTGGCCAAATGGAAAAGGAAAACATCTCATCTAGAAGTAAAACTAAGTAATTGGAAAATAAGAAAAAAAGAAATCAAAATGAAGAAAGTAATACTTTAAAAGAATTTGATGCACACTAATGATTCTTTGAATTATCAAGATTCCACCATACAAAATCAAAAAGTTCAGTAAAATTGAAGTTAATTTAGAATATTTTAGGAAAAACAACCAATCTGGAAAATAGATCCAGAAGATATAATTTACAAATTATTTATCAATCTGAAAGCCAGAATCAGGAAAAGAGCGCCCCTAAATATCTTTCAGAAAATTATCACAGAAAAAGTACACTAAAATCCTTGAACAAAAAGACAAAATTGTCCTTGAAAGTAGGCCTCAATCACTCCCAGAAAGAAATCACAACATAAAAACTACAAAAATATTGTTCCAAATTTCAGAATTCTCAGCTAAGTTAGAAAATACCACAATGAACATCCTAAATTCTAGGGAACCATACTCAGGATTACACAACTTCAGCATTAAAGGATCGTGATATTCTGGAATGCAAAGGAACTTGATTACAGCCAACAATCAACTATTCTGCAAAATTCAACATATTCTTTCAGGGGAAAACATGAATTTCATTGAAATAGAGGACTTCCAAACTTAGCTGGTAGAAAGATTAGAACTGATTAGAAAATTTGATCTTTAAATACAAGACTCAAGAGATGCATAAAAAGTTAAAAAGGAAAGGGGGATAATGTTAGTCCATAATATTAAATTGTGTACATCCTTAGGATGGAGGACAATATTTGTAACTCTTGAGAAATGTATTTATTTTAGGTTAGTTAAGAGAAGCATACTTAGAAGTTGTGAGTATAGACTGATCATGAATTGATAATACTTTAGCTGATACCTTATCATATTATGGTTGTATTTCTAATGGGACAGTTGGAGGAAACATTTATATGATTTGTTATAATGTATCATGAAATAATTTTGCTTTGTTTGATATTTTAGCTCATGAGCATTGTGATTTTATAGGGATAGCTGGAGGAAATGTACTTGGTAAGAGGCCATGGTTATAAATTGAAGATAATTTGATAATGCTTATGACTCTTGAGAATGGCATTTCTAATAGGAAAGTTGAGGGACATGAACTTGGACAGAGGTTGTGGGTATGAAGTGGTATAAAGGAAAGATTCTAATAAATCAATCAATCCTTGAAAATTGAGTTTCTATCCATACAGATAAAATATCACCCTATATTTTGATATTAGAAGTGGGTACAAGACAGGTTTAAAGCTATCAAGACATCAAAAGAAGGATTATCCTTAGAAAAGGTGAAAAATTAGAGGATAAATATCACCACATGAAGAGGCACAAAAGCATATTATGGTGAAGGGAAAGAAGGGACAAGCACTGAGCAAATCTTAATATCAACAACTTGACTCAGAGAGGCAATAACCCACATTTCAAATTGGATTTCAAAATGTATTTTGCTGTAGATGTACTGGAAAGGGGGAAAAGTAAGGGGGGAAATGAGCTAATAAAAGGGAAGGTGAAAGTAATTTTAAAAGAAAAGCTAAATTTAAAGTAAAATTAAAAAGGGGAAAGGGGGAAGGAAAGGGAAGAGGCCTGATAGCAGTAAGAGTTGATTGAGAGGCAGCAGTTAGAAGCAAAATATTGTTGAGGAAGGATAAGGGGAAAGTAAAGAGAAAAGTAAAAAGAGGGGAGATAGGATGGATTGAATATACAGTTAGTAATCATAATGTAAATGTGAATAGTATGAAATCTCTCTTAAAATGGAAGCTTATAGAAGAATGGATCAAAAAGAAAACTTCTATAGTATATTATTTTCAGGAAGCATATTTTAAGGAGAGAGAAACACATAGAGAAATAGAAAGGGCTAGAAAAGATTATATTATGCTTCATATGAAATAAAAAATGACCTAGCAATCCTCATATAAGATAAAGCATAAATAGACCTGATTAAACTGAAGAAGGAAGGAAATTACAATTTTAAAAGGTACTATAGTCAAGGAAGTAATATCATTATCAAATATATGCATCAAATGGTATAGAATCAAAATTCTTAGAGGAGAAGCTAAATATGTTGCAGGGAGAAAAAGACAGCAAAACTATAATATAACCACCCTCTCTCAGAATTAGAGAAATCTAACCACAAAATAAATAAGAAGGATGTTAAGAAGGTAAATAGAATTTTAGAAAAGTTAAATATGATAGACCTCTGGAGAAAAATGAATGGGGATATAAAAAAAATAAACCTTATTCTCTGTGGTATATGGCATCTACAAAAATACCTGATTACGTATGAAGCCCTAAAAACTTTACATTGAAATGCCAAAAGGCAGAAAATGTAAATGAATTTTTCTCACATCATGATGCAATAAAAATTGTATGGATTGAAAAGCTATGGAAATATAGGCTAATAATTAATCAGAAACTAAATAGCATAATCATAAAAATTGTTGGGGTCAAAGAACAAATCATAATTCATTCAAGAGAATGACTATAATGAGACAACATAACAAATTTAGGCAGTGCAGTCAAAGCAGTTCTTAGGGAAAACTTTATATCTATAAATGCATAAAAGAATTAATTAGAAAAAGAGTAAATCAATGAAATGGGCATACAACTAGAAGATCTAGGAAAAAATACCAAATAAGAACCCGTAATTCAATACCAGGAAAAGCCAAGGAGAAATTAATAAATTTGAAAAAAGAGAGCCATTGAATTAATACAAAGAACTAAGACTGGTTTTCATGAAAAACAATAAAATATATAAACTTTTCTAATATGTGATACCAGTATCAAATACTAATCAAATTTATTTAAACCAGTATCAACATTTAATCAAATATCAGTATCAAAAGTGAAAAGAGAGATGTCACAATCAATGAGAAAGAAATTAATGGATTAATTTCAAGCTTTTTTACCCAGCTGAATGCCTGCAACTCTTACAATTAAATGAAATTGATGATTTTTCACAAAAAATATAAACTAACCAGAGAAGAAGCAATAAAATATTTAACCCATTTTCAAAAAAAAAAATGAACAAGACATCAATACAATCCCTAAGAAAAAAAATCTCCAGGGTCCATTTACAAGTGAATTCTAACAAGCACTTAAAGAACAATTTATTCCAATTCTATATAAACTATTTGCAAAAAATAACTGAAGAATAAGTTCTGCTAATTTCCTTTCCTGACACCAACAGGGCTCTGATACCTAAACTAGGAAGAGCCAAAACTAAAATATGGACCTATTTCTCCAATGATTATTGTTGCAAAAATTTAAATAAAATTTTAGCAAAGAAATTATAACAAATTATTACTAGGATAATATTCCACGATCAGGTAGGATTTATACCAGGTAGGCTAGGATGGTACAATGTTAGTAAAACTATCAGCACAATTGACGATATCAGTAACAAAATTAACAGAAATCATATGATTCACTTCAAAAGACACTGATAAAATATAGCATATGTTCCCATGAAAAACCCTAGAAAACAAGGAATAAATAGAGTTTTCCTTAAATGATAAACAATATCTATCCAAGACTATCAGCAAGCATTATATGTAATGGGGATAAAGTAGCAGCATTTGTGGTAAGATCCGGGGTGAAACAAGGATGCCCATTTTCTCCACTAGTTTTCAATATTTTATTAGAAATGCTAACTTTAGCAATAAGAAAAGAAAAACACAGTGAAGGAATTGTATTAGGCCATGATGAAACAAAAATTTCATTTTTTACAGATGATAAGATGGAATACTTAAAGAATCCTAGAAAACCAACCCCCAAAATGCTAGAAACAATTAACTTCAGCAAAGTAGCAAAAGTAAACACATAAATTATCAGCATTTCTATATATAACCAACAAAGTCAAGTGGTAAGATTTAGAAGGAGAAATTCCATTTAATGTAAATGTAGAAAACAAAATACTTATGAATCTACCTCCCAAGACAAACCCAGAAGATATAAGACCACAAATGAAAAATACTTTTCACAAAAATAAAGTCAGATCTAAACAAATGAAAACATCATTTGCTCATGGGAAGACCCAGTTAATATAATAAAAATGACAATTCTACCTAAATTAATTACTTATTCAGTGCCTACCAATCAAACTATGGAAAAACTATTTTACAGAGCTAGAAAAAAATGGTAATAAAATTCATCTGATATAACAAAAGGCCAAAGAATATGAAGGGAATTAATGAATAAAATGCAAAGGAAGATTGCCTAACTGTACTAGGTCTAAAACTAAACTATTAAGCAGCAGTCATCAAAATTCCCTATACTGGTACTAGCTAAGAAAGGGAGAAGTGCATCAGTGAAATAGATTAGGTACAAAAGGAGAAATAATAAATAACTATAGTCATTTACTGTATGATAAATTCAAAGATGTTACATTATCCCAATAAGAACACATTATTTGACAAAAATTCCCGAGAGAACTGGAAAATAGTATAGCAAAAACTAGGCAAAACCCTCATGTAATACCCTATAAGAAAATAAAGTTAAAATGGCAAATATTCAGACATCAAGGGATACAGTAATCCAATTAAGAAAAAACAGGAAATATGAATTCTCCCAGATCTATGGAGAATGGATAGGTTTATGACCAAGCAAGAGATAAAGAACATCATAATTTCCAAAATAGATGATTTTGATTACATTCAATTAAAAAGATTTTGTACAAACAAAAGCAATGCAGCCAAGATTGGAAGGAATGCAGAAAGGTGGGAGAACAATTTTTACAACTAGTGCTTCTGATTAAAGACCTATTTCTAAACTATATGGAAAATTTAGTCAAATTTATAAGAAAGAAAGTCATACTTCAAATGATAAATGGTCAAAGAATATGAACAAGATGTTGACAGAAGATTATTATTATATTATATTAATTATATTAATTATAGTAATTATATTAATTATAGTAATTATATTAATTATATTATATTATATTATATTATATCATATCATATTATATTATATTATATTATATTATATTATATTATATTATATTATTATATATTATGTGTATTATATATTATATATATTATATTAAAGATATTTATAGTCAAAGGAAAAAATACACCAGATCATTAATGCTAAAGGAAATGCAAATTAACACAACTCTTAGGTACCCCCTCACACTTATCTAATTGGTTAAATGGAAATTGATCAATGTTGGAGAAAATGTAGGATAACTGGGACACTAAGGTATTGTTGGTGGGGTTGTGAATTGATCCAACTATTCTGGAGAGCAGTTTGGAACTATGCCCAAAAGTCACTAAAACTGGGCAAACACTTTCTTCCAACAATAACACTATGTAGTATATATCTCAAAGAAATAATAAAAAAACTAGAAAAATCACAAGTGCAAGAATATTTATTGTACCTCTTTTTTGTAATGGCAAAAAAAGTGAGAATTGGGGAAATGACTGAAGAATTTATGGTATATTAGAAGTTGAACTTTAGGAAAGCTTAGAAAGATTTCCATGAATTGATGTTTAGTGAAGTGAGCAGAACCAGGAGAATATTTTACACAGTAATAGCAATAATGTGAGATGGATCAGCTATGATGGATGAAACTTTTCTCAACAGTTCAGTGATCAAAGACAATCATGAGAGACCCTGACACTCAAATTCAGAAAAAATAAACAACTATGAAGTCTGAATGCAGAGCAAAACAAATTGTATTCATGTTTATAAATATTTTATGTTTTTTTGTTATTACATGCTTTTGTTCTACTTTTTTTCTAATTTCCTAGTTTATAATATGACTAATGTGGAAGTATGTTGCACACAATTGTATATGTTCAACTCTTACAAGATTGCTTGCTACCCTGGAGAAGGTGGGAGAAAAAGAACTATTAGACTTGCAAATGGTTGAATGTTGAAAGGTACCTTTGCATGTAACTGGAGGAAAAAAGCCCATTACTTTCCCAGATGACCCTAAAGAAAACAATTATATATCAGAAAGGATTTAAAGGTAGTTACATTGTTGAAGAAGTTTAAACTTAAACTTTTGGGAGTCAAAAGAATTAAGTTGGTTAAAAGTTTATACTAAATAATGGGGGAAAAAGTTAAAGTAAAAGAGTGAATATTTAAGTGTATTATTAGTTATTTGAGTTCATTATTACTAACATGCTTTGTTTTTTTTTCTTGGGAGATACAGTATGCAAATTTGTCAACTATATAAAAAGTTCTCAACATATATGATTGTATGAATAAATTTGCTTTTCACCACTTTCCTGAATTGCTTAGCCCCACATATCTAGATAGATAAGAGGAACGATGCTTCTTTCATTACAAGTAGACTCCTATAGAAGAACCCTTTCACTGCTCTGGAGTAATGAAAAATTGAGTGTTTTTAGTTTTAAAAACACTGGAGAAAGGCACAAAAGAAAAGGAACCTAAAGATACAAAGTACTACTTATAAGCACATTATTCTTGCACTTGATTTTTCTGTCTAACTCAGTTTTTTTGTCTCCCTTTTTTCTGTCTCCCCTACCACCACAAACTGCACTTTGCCCCATCTCTACAGACAAACACTGACCAGTAAAAGATAATACCAGTAATTCATCACCATGGAAGCCTTTCTTTTGTGTAGCCTGTGAAGTGAGAGGAGAAATTGTAAAGCAGGGAAGAACCTGAAAAACAGCTGTCACAATCAGGAAGAAAAAAAAAAGAATTAAAATAAGATAAAAGAAAGTCAGTCACCTTCATTAGCATTTTCAGCAAAACCCATATACTTGGTTGATATTTCACTGCACCATTTACTGTGATTTGTGGAATTATTCAAAACAACAGTATGAATGTGCATGTTCCCACCAACCCCCACCCTCCATTTCTGCTTTTTCATCAATATTAGACCTTCTCCATTCAACCATCAACTCTATGGTTTAGCAGTTTTTGCTAGTGTTTAAAGCTGGGAAAATGCATTACAATATGTCTACTGACATTGAGCTTCTTCAAATATAGATGATCTAGTCTTCTAATGACATGGCAGAGTTTTACTCAAAGGCTTTCCATTTCTAAAGAAGACTTAGGAGTTTGACTTCAAGCTCAAATCAGTTACTCAGTAAGACTTTGTAGCAGGGCTTAAATAACTAATATTTTCTTTGTGTTTCATTTTAGAGATGTTAATTTACCCTTCAAATTATGTATCTATTCTACTTTAAGGAAAAAGCCTAAAATGCAATTATCTGCAATATTCATCCCTAATCTAAGTAGATGAGGGTTTTAATAACCATAAACATAATTCCTTCATGGAGATGCTCAGCAGTAATTTAGCCATTCACCCATATAAACTTGATGGAAATACTGTAAATGAAATATACAATTGATTGCTTTCTATGTAAATGGCCAAAGTCACTACTGCTAAATTTTTCAAGCATTTTCAGGGAGATCAAGAAGCTAACAAAAAAAAATAAACTCCCTATTTTTTCATTCCTAAATAAGAAACTAGTTAAAAGTATCTAACATAATTATATTTATTCTGAAATTAATTAGAATAAATCCATAAGTGAATATTTCAATTTTGGTTACTTCAATTTAATATATAGAAATAACTTATTGCCCCTGAATTTAGAGTGCAGATAGAATTTGAAGATTTTCCTTATTCCTCTCCAGGGGATGCTCTGTTAGTATTTAACATCAGGGAGTTCTACTATATCTCACAGTGTGCATGGATGCTAAACACAAAGTTCACTGAATTCTACAGTTTAGAGCTAAAGAGAATCTTAAGAGCCAAATGTTTGCTAAATGAATTATTCATACTAGGAATTCAGTCATGAAATAATAAAAGAAGTCCAGGGAACATGGCAACATGAAATAATTTTGGGTTATGGAATTTAGGAAGCAAAATAAATATAGCAGGGACATAATGCAAAAGAAGATAATCCATTGGAGTGTGTGTGTTTGTGTGTATGTCTGTGTGTGTGTTTGTGTGTGTGCGTGTGTGTGTGTGTGTGTGTGAGAGAGAGAGAGAGAGAGAGAGAGAGAGAGAGAGAGACAGACAGACAAACAGAGGGATAGAGACAGAGAAAGAGACACGAAGAGAAGGAATGAAGGAAGAAAGGAAGGAAGGAAGGAAGGAAGGAAGGAAGGAAGGAAGGAAGGAAGGAAGGAAGGAAGGAAGGAAGGAAGGAAGGAAAGGAGGGAGGGAGGGAGGAAGGAAGGGAGGGAGGAAGGGAGGGAAAGAGGGGTAGGAAAGAATGAGGGGATCATGTTATAGTAAGTTTTCATAATCCATATTCTGTTTCCACATACTGCATTTCGCATACACAAACTTTTCACGATTCATTCCATTATAAAACCCAGTGTCTAACTTTCCCAATGCATACTCCTTTGAATACCAATATTGAATACCCATTGATACAAATGTTTTTTATAGCCAGGGTGAGAAAGACAGATCACTTACTATCACCTTAATTTTGAAACCCTCCTGACCTCGGTACAGGGTATTCCTTTTGAGTAAAGCATTGCTAAAGTTCAAAAATATTTATGTAACCTTGCAGAAGTATTTTAAGCTTCTTTAAAATGTTGCTTAATTTTACAGAGTAGGTGACTTCAAATTATATTTCTATATCTAAATTCTATGATTTTGTAAACAATAATGACAACAATAGCCACCACTACTATTTTTTTTTTTAGATTTCTGGATACTTTATATACTATTTCATTAGATCCTCAGAAAAACCCTTTGAGGGAGATATAATTATTGCATGAATTTTCCAGAGGAGAAATGAGCAGAAAGAGATTAAATAATTTGACCAGGATTACACAGTTATCAAGTATTTGAGGAAAGATTTGAATGCATGTAATTCCAAGTCTAATACACAATCCACTGAATCAACTGTCTCTGCTACAACTATCTGAAATTAGCAATCTGTAACTTAAAAAGTTATTCAATATTTTTCAAAAGAGAGAACAATAAAGCTAACATGTTAATTGACTTTGTGGTAAAAAAAATCAGGCAAAACATAAAACAGGGTAGTACATGGTTACTGAAGTAGTCATATCTTGAATGGAGAACATCCAGTGTAGAATTCAAATTTGAAGGGCACTAGCTAAGGATACTGAAATCTTTGAAGAGCTTTTTTATGGATAATATAATGGTAATTGCATTAATTGTCAGAACATTTTAGCGCCTCCTGTATGAGATCTATAATTACCCAAGAGGTTTGGTCAGACATCTACACCAAAAGGATCAAGTAGATGAGGAATGACTGTTGTTCAAATTATATATGACATGAAGTGATAAAACTATATGTATATCTGATAAAGAAAATAAAAAATGGAAAAGTTATGCCCCTAATTGAAGGAGAAGGAAAGAATAGATGCAATTGTCTTCTGAATATTGAAAAGCTTCTCAAACCTCTTCTGATATTAATTTTTATAAATATCAGTATGATACCAGTGTTATTGTTTGACAATGAAAGTCAATACTGCAATCCAGAAAGAATTAATAATGGATACAAGACATGTAAAGACACATGATGGGTGTAAGCAGCTCACAATATGTAACAAATAGAATTTTGAAAGCACAGGAATAAAAATATCTTCAGAGAAATACATGATAGCAAAAGATGAACTAGCCATGTAACAAAGGGTAAAGATGAAAGACAGATAGCCCAATTGTATGCCTATTTTCCTTATCATTTTAAAAGAAAATATGAAAGTACTCACGAATTTTGTGTAGATACCTGTGCTAAATGTAATTGGAAAATATGATGAGTCACATAAAGGATAAGAAGCGAAGCTCTGAATAGGTTTAAGATTCAAGTTTTTTTTTATCTCAAGTGATATTATTAAGTATGCTATTTTGCATCGTTGTTTTGAAGAAAATGTTTTGTAGTACATTATTATAGTGTTACATTGAATTATATAAGTATAAATAATTAATGATTCTTCAGTTATGCAGATGCACCTTTATTTCTGCAAAGTATTTCATAATTTAATTTATGTATTCCCTATGATGTGAATGTTTGATGTTCTCAAATGGTATAGTTGCTATTTTTATTTTGAATATAATTTCTCTCTCTGACTTCTTTAATGTATTTTATTGGTTAAATACAGAAAGTTGATGACTTATGTGCATTTATCTTATATTTAACTTTACTTTGAAGTTATTTCAAAAAATGTTTAGGTGACTTTCAAGGACTTCCTTAAAAAAGTGATAAATGTTTGTTTCCTCTTTGAATATGCTTTATTGCTCAATTTAATTTTTCAGTCTTTTTTGCTAACATAATGTTAAATAATATTAGTGATAATTGATATGTTTGTTTTACCCCTAGTCCTTTTGTTGTTCAGGCTCATAACTTTTCCCTGTTCTTACATTTAGATAATACCAAGAAATTGCTAAGTGCTAAGGTGAGGTATTATTTTTCATGTAGTTAGTTCATTGGACTGTTACCTTGTTAATGTTTGGGGAATTTTGGTGAAATTGATGCATTTCTTAAAAATAATTCCTGTTATAGAAAGATCTGAGATATTAGATTAGAGAAAATATCTAGTCCTATATATTGATTATGATATTGCTTGGAAGCCTAGATGAATTAACAGACTGTCTAACTCTGAATTGAATATTATATGTTCTAAGAGAAATATAATGCTTATCATTCCTTGTATTTAAAGGCAATAAAGAATTTCCTGTGGTTTTTCATTTGAAGAGGACCAATAGCATCTTGGATAATAACTTGCACATGAATTCAATGCAAGTAGGCTTGAGACTGATAGCCCTTTAATTTACTCACAGCTCTGAGCTCTGGCCCCCAACCTGGCTCTTCCCATCTGCTGAGACAGTGTAACCGAAATGTGACCGCTGAACATGCTACAGTTTTTTAGAACTACAGGTGAGGGTTGGGTGAAAGTGGACACCAACAACGGATGAGCAGTCCTGTAAAGGGCTTGACAAGTCCTTACTCAAGAGGGGCTAGCCCTCCTGAACACCCTATTCATCTCAAGTGTATTACTTTTAAAAGGAGTAAATGTGTAAATTAATAAAACAAGAATTAGAGATCTTAAATAAAGCAATTTCACATCCTGAATCTGATCACATGACAATAGCAATATGAAAATCTGAGAGAAACCATAAAAATTGATCTATATGTAATTTTCTCAGATTTTTAAGTGATTACAAATTAAATTTATAAAGGATTGTATAATATCATTTATTTCTAATAACAATTCTGAGAGGGAGGTACTATTACTATCCTCATTTGTAAAACAAGAAAAGAGACAATATGTCCAGGGTCAAGCAATGATTAAACATCTATGACTGAATGTGAATTCAAGTCTTTCTGACTATAGTCCCTGCATTCTCTCCACTGCACTACCTAGCTGCCTACTTAAACAGAAATTAATACCCATTCAACAAAAATTATTCTCAGTAGTTGAGCCATTCTCCAAACTATGTTATTAAGTAAATGTGGTCCTGATATTTCTTTTTAGGGTTTTACAAGACAATGGGGTTAAGTGGCTTGCCCAAAGCCACACAGCTAGGTAATTTTTAAGTGTCTGAGGCCGGATTTGAACTCAGGTACTCCTAGCTCTAAGGCCGGTGCTCTAGCCACTGTGCAACCTAACTACCCCCCATGGTTCTCATATTTTCAAGCATTACTAATGTGAATTTAGAAAATAATATCAATACAAAATTTGTAAGTAAAATCCTAACAAAAATGCCACATAATCAAACACATATTCACCATTACTAATTTAAATTTATATTACACATGCAAGAATGTTTCATCTATATTCAATTAATATCATTAATCTCTTTTAAAATGAAAGTTATTTGGGTAGGTTTTTTGTAAATAGAGAAAATTCAAACAACAACATTCAGTAATTGTATATCAAACTATGATTTTTTTGCTATCTGCAAAGAATTACACAAAGAATTGAAAAAAAATTCTGATCATCAATTGTGAAATTGCTTAACAAAGTGAGGCCTATAAATGTATTGGAATATTTATGAGGCATAAGAATAGATGAAACTGGGTAACTCAAAGAAGTTTGTAAGATGCATACACACAACTGATATTGAGTGAAGCAAGCAGAATCAAAATGATACACAGTGACCCCATAAATGTAAATAAGATGAAACAAAATAACATTAAAAGAAAGAAGCAAGCTGAAAAATTTAATGGACAGTCACCTTCAAATAATATAGGAGGAAATGCACCTTCATCTTTTTGATAGAGGTGGATGGGACAGTATTAATGTAGAGTTTTGTTTACTCTCTCCTGGTCATTATCACTCTTTTGGTTGGTTTTGTCTAATAGCTTATATTCGAGTCTTGAAACTGAGTTGTTTGTATATTCATTATCACCATAAAGTCAAAAATTAAAAGGATCAACATTTAAAGAATGAAAAATTGCATGCATAGCTACAATTAATTATCTCAAGAAATTCACTCAATCAACTTATATTTTTGGGTACAGAAAAAACATTGATCAATCTGATTTTTTGAATTGCTGCCAGTGTTCTTTCAATTTTTTAATTACTACCAGTATCTCTTAGCAAATGAGATTACCCTGGATTGGAGATTGATAAAATCACATTTTTTCAAAGAGAGGAATAAGAAAAAATAAATTATTGCGTTTCATTATTGTAAATTGATAGAATAGATGATCCAGTAACATGTAATTCCAGGAATTGGGAGGTAAGGTAGAGAACTGAAATGCATAGGAATATGTGTTAAATAAGAAAAACAGACTATAGACATTAATCCACTAGGATAATTTATTAATGGTACTGTTGGCTAACCAATTGCAAATGACTATGTTTTCTGCTGTATATGAGCTGCTGACATATGATAAACACACACACACACACACACACACACACACACACACACACAATGTTGACCACTAAATGTTAGAACTATTGTGAAATTTACATTAAAAAATTTTTAATTTCTAGTCCAAAGATTTTATATTCTTTTTCCTGGGGCATGCATGTACAGAATAAGATGTATGAAAATAAATAGATTGATATCAAAAGAACAATGGAGGTCTTTCATTCAGTTGTAAGCTATCATTTAGTAGGATATTAAATCTGGAGTAGGCTGTGTAGAAGTTGATGAAGAAAAAATGAATATTTACTGCAAATTTTTATTCTTTACAGGGTAATAATAATTATCCTACCTTAATTTCATTGTCTTGACAAACATTCAGATGAGGAAACTCCCTCTACAAAGAATGTTAACAGCTTCCCTCAATTTAAAGACTTAGGTGCATGCATTCTCCAATTGATAAATGATCAAAGGATATGAATAGACAATTTTCAAATGAAGAACTTAGAGTTTTTTACATATATATATACATATATATATATGTATGTATGTATATGTATATGTATATGAAAAAATGCTCCAAACCATTATTGATTAGAGCAAAGCAAATTCAAAAAGCAGCAATGAGATATCACCTCACTCCTATCAGATTGGCTAAAATGAGTAAAAGGGAAAATGATCAATGTTGGAGAGGTTGTGGGAGGATTGGGACATTGATGCATTCCTGTGAATGGATCCAACCATTCTGGAAAATAATGCCCAAAGAGCAATAAAACTGTGCATTCCCTTTGACTGAGAAATTTCAATTATTGACCTATATACAGAAATCATAAAAAATGGGAAAAGTCCCACATGCTCCAAAATATTCATAGCAACTCTTATTGTGATGACAAAGAAGTAGAAATTGAGGAGATGCCTTCAATTAAGGAATGGCTAAACAAGTTATGTTATAAAACTGGACTATAAAGTCTAGTTATATTTTGGAATATTATTCCATAATAATATGGAATATTGTTATTCTATAAGAAACCATAAATGATCTGATTTTAGAGAAGCATGGAGTGAGTTACAGGATCTGATGTTGATGGGAGAAGAACCAAGAGAACAATATACATATTAGCAGCTTTGTGAGATGATCAATGCTTATGGAAGCAGCTCCTCTCAGCAGTTCAGAGAGCTAGAACAACCATATTAGACTAGATATGGACAGTGCTGTCCTGTCCAGAGGAAGAAAATCAAAACAAAACACCCCCCAAAAAAATCCTTCAGAATTTGATGAACACTTTATAAAAATTACCTCATATGATTCTCTTTCCATTAATCTCAATTCCTCATATTGAAAATGACTAACCTATAAAGATGTTTATCAAAAGTATGTGTGGAGTCCTTTACGGAGGCTTCAAGTCTTGCGAGGTGTGAGCGAGAGCGAGCTCTATAAGCCTGTGAGAAGCAGCACGGAAGAGCCTTTCCCCCAAGATGGCACCGAAGGCCAAGAAGGAAGCCGTCGCCCCCCCAAGACAGAAGCCAAGGCCAAGGCCTTGAAGGCCAAGAAGGCGGTGTTGAAGGGCGTCCACAGCCACAAGAAGAAGAAGATCCGAACCTCACCCACCTTCCAGAGACCCAAGACGCTGAGGCTTCGCAGGCAGCCAAAATATCCGCAGAAAAGTGCCCCTCGCAGAAACAAGCTTGATCACTATGCCATCATTAAGTTCCCTCTGACCACGGAGTCTGCTATGAAAAAGATTGAGGATAACATCACCCTGGTCTTCATCATGGACGTCAAGGCCAACAAACACCAAATCAAGCAGGCCGTAAAGAAGCTGTATGATATTGATGTGGCCAAGGTCAACACACTGATACGGCCTGATGGAGAGAAGAAGGCCTACGTCCTGCTTGCCCCAGACTATGATGTTTTAGATGTTGCCAATAAGATTAGAATCATCTAAACTGTCCAGCTGCCCTGCTTCTTCACCCACAATAAAAAAGTTTTCCAGGAAAAAAAAAGTATGTATGAACGAAGTTAACCTGACAGTTGGCCACTTGAGAGGGGTGGCAAGGAAAGAAAATTTTGTGACTTAAAAATATGATATGCTTGTAGCTGAATGGTAAAAAACTTTCATAACATGTTTTATGAAAAATAAAATATCAATTAAAAATTAAGCAAAAATAAAAAAAAAATTTAGGTGCTCATAGCGCTGAGAGTTTATGTGACTTTTCTAGGTAACATAGCCAGTAAGTGTCATAAAGTTCATGTGAAGATGAATCTAAATGATAAAGTAAGAAAATGAGATAGGGGGAAACAGGGAAAGATATAAGGAGGGAGGAGGAGGAGGAGGAGGAGGAGGAGGAGGAGGAGGGGGAGGAAGTAGAGGAAGAACAACAAAAAGAAAAAGATGAAAGGAGAAGGGAGAAGATGAAGAGAAGAATGAGGAGGAAGAAAAGAGGAGTTGGAGGAAAAGGAAAATGTGGAGGAAAGGAAGAGGAAAGGGGAATTTAGGCAAGGACAGCAGAAAGAAAAGGTGAATTAAAAATCTTTTCAAGAAAATAAAGATGAAAATGCTACCCACTTAGGAGAGGTCCAAGTGGTTGTTCAAAGTCTAATAGCACCACCCCCCTCCCAGTTGCACCTTTTTGATCATAATGATTCCTTCCTTTAACCTCTTTTTTCCTGATCATTTGTAAGGTGGAATTTATTATCTATAAATTTTCTGAAATTCTGAACTTCTTTTATCCATAATAATTTCAGACGACTTGGATTCCACTAATATTTCTGCAAATATATGTGCATTCTAATAACCATAAAATTGTGTCTCTATATAAATCTGTGAACTGAAATCAAATATAGTATCACTTTTATGAGAAAGAAACAATTGTAGAACATAAATATTACCCTTGTTAATTTCACCTATTCTTCAATGATAGGATCTCATTTTCAGTCTAATTCAGCATGCAAATATAACTACTGAAAGGTAAATTAATCTTTGTGTCATAAATGTTTATTATTGTACCTGGAATATGTTGTCTACTATAATAATAAAGGACATTTATATAGTACTTTACAGTTTAGAAAGTTGTTGTCTTAGCAACAACCACCTAACAACAAGTAGTATAGGTATTATTATTTTACACATGAGAAAACTGTGGTCCATATCTGAGCAAATTGTTCATTGGCATATAGTCAGTAATTCAATTTCAATTGAATATATACATTTATTGACGACCCTCTACTATATGATAAGGATACAACATCCACAATATACACAAATAATAAATGCAATAAAAAGTCACTATCCTCAACAAGTTTATTACTACTGAGTAATTCAGCATGTCTATACATAAGCAACTAGTTGACAGTTTGAGGAGACAGATAACAAAAATAATTAGGGGAAATGGGGAAGGTTTTGCATTCCAAGTAACAACTGAACTGAGTCTTGGAGACAGTAAAGGATTTGAAGAGGCCTAGTGAAGAACAAATTGAATTTAAATCTGAAAAGAGATGTAATATTAATTAATTGTTTTAATTAATAACTAAATAATATTAAATAAATGGGAAAAGATTATAACAAGCCAGATTTAGTGCTTTAAATGGCAATGGGAATCATTGGTTTGTTTTTCCCCTTAGAGGAAAGAGCAAGTCATTAAATATTCTTAAGTAACATGATCAGTTCTATATGCCTTAGAAAAATTATTTTAGGAGGTATGAAACACTGAAATTGTAAAATTAGATGTCTGGAATGATGAGAACGGGGTAGGTATATGGTGTCATAGAAAGAATACCATTAAGGATTTGTTAAATACTAGAGGAATAGCTAAGTGGAAATGTCTTAGAATCAATTAATAATGCATGAGAAGGGTTTATTGATGAATACTTATTGTTTTATTTTTTATTTTATATCCCTGGAGATAGTAGTTTCAGTGAAATGGTATAAAGAGAAGCCAGATGAAAAAGACTGAGAGTGTGAGGAACCCAAAAAGGAGTATATGAAAAAGGATTTTGTCTTAGATCTTTGTGTGCGAAAAAGTAGAAAAGAATAGCAGTAGGGTCAAACCTACTTGTATCCAGCAAGGAAGAAGAAAGTGAGATGGACAGGATAATGCTAGAGATAAGAACCAGGAGTGGATGGGATTTGGCATATAAGAAAAAAAAGAATGGAAAGGAAAGGACTACTCACATATTTAAGTAGGATGTTTTTTTTTTTTTTTATTGCCTTTGGAAGGTATCACAACCTGGCTTTAAGACATGTTTTTTTTTTATTTTTTTGAAAATAGAACTTCTCAGAAAAGAGTAAAAAGTCACTTTGTGTTCTTTGAAGGGGAAAAGAGATTGGAACTAAGGGAGGAGTTGTCAAATTACCAGGAGTAATTCTTGCAAAGTAGGTTTTAAGAAATATTTCTTCTAACCTTCAGATAGACAGCAGATCATGCCAGTGCTCTCTGATTTTATCACCTTCTAAAGAAGACACAACAAGGAAAAACCTTATTCACTATATATTAATTTTTCTTGGGTCCTAAGGTTGAGAGTGATGGTAAGAGAAGAAAAAGGTGCGGAAGAGGATGGAATGCAGAGGAAGAATGGCTTAACTAGAACATAAACTAAGGGAAATATTACTTCTAAGAAATGTCAAGGGGCAGCTAGGTGGCATAGAGGATAAAGCACCAGCCTTGGAGTCAGGAGTACCTGGGTTCAAATCTGGTCTCAGACACTTAATAATCACCTAGCTGTGTGACCTTGGGCAAGCCACTTAACACCATTTGCCTTGCAAAAACCTAAAAAAAGATGTCAAAGAAGATAAGGGAATGAAATGGACTGGTCCTAAGTTGCTAAAGCCTTTAGGGATGAACACAGATAACTGAAGATTCTGTATTCCATATGAACTGATACTGCAAGTAGAATGCAAAAAACACACCAGGGAAGTATAAAAAGAATATACATATACCTATATTACAGTACTTTGTGAAAATCAAATGAAATAATTTGTGTAAATCTCTTTGCAAATCTTAAAATCATTTGTACTCATGATGATTTTGTCATTTTGTATTATTTTTGTTATTAGTGAAAATTTTATGAAACTTCCTAGATGAGAAATCTAGACATTCAGAAGAATCACAGGATGATAAATAAGATCAATAAGTATAACTAGAAAGTAGTAACACTATTGTCGTCAAAAACTGGTAGCCCTGAATCCCAAAAGTAATATAAACATTTATTGAAAAATTGACATATCTTTGCATCTGAAATCATACTATCTTTCTGGATGATGAATTCAGGATATGACAAGAATCTTTCTGGACCTCTCTGTGACTTCTGTAAGCAAATGCATGTATATACATATGTATTTGTTCTTACATATGTATATATATATACATATATATATATACATATATCTATACATCTATCTACTTATTATCTATCACATACTACAAAGAAAAAATGTAAGACACTGAAATAAAGGACATGAAAGTATGCAACATTTTTTGTTTTAATAATAACTGAGAAAAGAGTTGGAAATATTACTCAGGGTTTCAGATGTTCAAGTATTAATATTAATTAAACCAATAACATAAATATATGTATTAAAGTCAACCTCAATTCTTTTTAAAAAAGGAAGAAAATAAGTCCCCATGAATAACTTGATTATATATTAGAATTTTACCACTTACCATTTAGTTTATCAATAATTACTCGATAAAAATTTGTATGTGCTTAACTGTATATATACCTCTTCATGTCCACTACTAATAGATTATAAGTCCTCTGAAAGAAGGAACTATTTTACATCGTATATTTTTATCCCCCAAATTTAGTATATTCCCTGGATTATAATAGGTGCCTAATAAAACTATATTGAATTAAATCACAGTAAATTATAGGAAATGTTCCTGGCAGCTTGGATAAAGAAGAATATGGTGTTAATGTGCTAGATTTTATGGCACTGGCTACTGATTTGTAGATAATATTTGGCAGGAATTACCTTGATATAGATTGGCATAGGAGACAACTGGAAATTTGTAGGAATTTCTTTTTTAAGTTGGAGGAATTTTAATACCTTTGATATCTCATCTCTTTTCTAGATCTTTGCTCTACTTGCTGTATACTCCAATTTGCTATTTAAATTAAGGTAAATAAATGATCATATTTTCAAAATAATGTGTGACTAAGTCAAAACATGTATAGTTGAATATTTAATTATTAAGGAATTAAGTCAAATTGAATGTTGTGAAGGGGAGAAGGACTAGAATTTCATTAATAATATTAGATATTGTAAAAAATCAGCTAAAATTGTCATATAAAATACTGAAAATTACCCTAATGAGTTACCTATTTTAAGGAGAGTTTTTGAGAGATGACAGAAAATTTGAATTTTAAATTGCTTCCAAATAAGAATATTACACTGCTATAAAGCTCACACTAATCAGGTAATCAATAATATGTTCAGTTATAACTAAAAACTAAATTATTCCCCACTCTCAGGACTGGTAGTAAAATTTGTAAAATGGGAAAAAATTTTCACTGCAATGAAAGGAATACCACAAATTAAAATTATTGTCCTACTTTTGTGAAAAGAACATAGAAAAGCAACTTGTAAGTTCTTTATATTATTTTGAATCAATATAGGGACTATTTTATTATTTATATATGCTGAAAAGATAAAATCTTGGATGAAGAAGAAATGGAAGTACTGTGTCTTTATATTGTCATTATTGTTTTAAGAATAAGTCCATCATTGCCTTTTGTTCAAAATATCTAATTCTCACTCTTTCTTAATAAATCTTATAGAAAGGCCACAGAGAAAGAGGATAAAGATGTAAAAAGAAACTAAAAATACCTACAATATTAAATAAGAAATGTGTTAAATCTGTGTGATATCATAAAAATAAAATACATATTGTCCTATCTCTTAATTTTCTACAACTTGCATGTGGAATTATTTTGTCCAGAGTTGTGATTTCAGCAAAGCAAAAAGGTCCCTGGAGTGAAAATTCCCTCTTTTACCTGAAATTGTTATTGTTTTGCAATTCATTACCTCAAATGCATGAGGGCTGTGAGGATTTAAGTGTCTTGGTCAAGATTTTACAGCTAGTTATGTGTCAAAGGCATAACTTTAAATCAGTTTTCCTTGACTCCAAGGTTCCAAGGAGAGTTTTTGAGAGATGACAGAAAATTAGAATTTTAAATTGCTTCCATATAAGACTATTACACTGCTATAATGCTGACACTAATCAGTTAATCAATAATATTTTCAGTTATAACTAAAAACTAAATTATTCCCCAATCTCAGGACTGGTAGCATAATTTGTAAAATGAGAAAAATTTACACTGCAATGAAAGGAATACAACAAATTAAAATTATTGTCCTAATTTTGTGAAAAGAACATAGAAAAGTAACTTGTAATTTATTTA